>NW_027106607.1:12465-14898 GCF_000696795.3 Halyomorpha halys
TAGAGTTTACGAGGATTGTTCGTAAACTGGTGGGGGGGAGTTACGGACTGTCAGCTGACAGGTCCATATCAGCTGATCGAGAACAGCTGACCTATTGTATATATATATATAGACGGACAGGCTCCGCAAATAGATCAGTCTTTGAGAGCACTTTAAGCGTTTCATTTCGCACTCCTCTTTCTTATTATTTTTAGTTTCTCACTTCAGTAAAAGATAACTTTATATATATATATATATATATAACATTTATGGCCTGAGTGCTATAACAACTGACCGTCCGTATCAGCTGATCGAGTCGAACAGCTGATTGACGTATATATAAAACTGATGTATATATAAAACTACTGAACTCAATAAAGAGCATTCTATTTCTGGAACCCTAAATATATATATATTAAAATTTTCAATTAAATGTATTGAATTGACCTTGATATATGAATTTCCAATTAATGGATTTATTCCAATAAATGGAATTGCCCCCCTCAAAAAATTCCTGGTTCCTCCATTTCTGTGAAGTGTAGTTAAGTTAAGTTATTCGTATTTTAAGTCTTGAATTAGACGCTAAGAATGGTGCACTGTTAATTAATTTTCAAATAACAAAATTAAAGGTACATTGAAATTTATAGTATTTTAAAAATTCACCATTTAAGCCATATCAGACTATTCCAATAGTATAAAACCTGGCTGATATTATTTGTGTGTGAGTAATATAATGAGTTTCATTATAATCATAAATTTGTTGCAGACTCTTCTTGTTGGACTGAAGTATGAAGAATTATCCTGGGATTTCGCTAAACCTTCCCAAGAAGATAATCCAGACTGTCTCCCATGTCTTTTCCTTCAGTTTAGAGTTGTCGAAAATGGAACAAAAGTATCCAAAATTCTACAAATATTTTCCAAACAAGTAATTTCATCTAGTTTCTTTTTGTATTTTATAGTAATTATTTACCATGATATCATTTGGTCACTAATGATTCTTCTTTGTATCTCATAAATTGATTTTCAAAGAGGTCCAAAACCAATTTTAGCATTCATTTTAACAAAATACGCCTACAATCTGTTCCAATTTCTTAAACCACTAAGGAAATATGATTAACTAGAGAGTTAATAACCAGAATTATTTAGAAGTAGCTTCCCAATTTAATTTAACGAATAGATGGTTTATAAATCATTTAGCAACATGCAAATGAGAATATTTTTAATTTTATGGGAATTATTAATTTTCAAACAATCCGGATTTGACAATAATAGGACTACAATGTGTAGTTCATTTGTAGTACAATATAAAAACAGTAAACCTGATAATGGCCTTATAGCTGAAACCTTGTATTCTGCAACCATTTTATTATGTACTCCTATAGGTTTTGATAAAATTTTAATATGGATTTGCCATAAATTTTTTTATCTGTGTATATTTGTTAAAGGTTGGATCCAGTGAAGTCAGTCGAGTGTTCCAAGCCGTAGAAAAATAAAATAAATTGCTTATACATTGTGGACATATATATATCCACAATATATATATATATATACAAAACTTACGAGCACTTGGACTGAAAGGCTTGGAGAAAAAGGAAACGAGGGAACATAATTTAACCGCACGCTTACTAGAAAGATACTGCTTTATTATCTCTATGATGCTGCTTATAGACATTATTGAGGTTTATTTACATGGGGAGTTAGGATTAGAGTTGTATACAAGCCTTGTCCAACCATAACTCCCCCCTACCAGTTTATGAACATGCCTCATAAACTCCAAAAAGATAACCACAACAAAACACAAAAAAAAACTAAAGACAAACTAACCTATACACAAAAAACGAAAACTAAAAAAATATACTTTTCATAAACTAAAATTAACACTTCAACAATTTAAAAACTAATAAAACTTGTCACTCCGTTCTTCTTACCATAAAACTTAGAAACACTAACGATAAAACTTTTGTATGCAAAGAAAAACAAAAACTTTTACATAGATGAGAAAACTCCAGATCCTATTGATTATTCATTATGGGGAACTTGAGTTGTTCTATGTGGACCGTCCTTCGTTTTTTGGTTCTTTAATACTCTCCATTGTTACTACATTATGCTCTCTAATTGTAATCAACCTGAATGGCCCCTCATACCTTTGCGGGTCCTTACGCTCACTCTACGTAAAACCACTGTCCCTATACCAATTTTCTCCACTATGTCACGTACACCATCGTTATGTTGCGCCACGCGTGTGACTTTCTCCTTTTCGATTCTCTCTCTCACCTTCTCCCTCGTTTTTCTCAGTGCCATCCCGTTACCGACGATCTCCTCTCCGTCGATCACCGTGTTTCTATAACCGCGTTTGCGCCCTCTAAGTACGAACAGAATTTCGAATGGAGCGAATCCCGTTACCATATGCACGCAGATCACCGTCACCATATCCTTTTTTTTTTTTTTTTTTTT
>NW_027106607.1:17873-28688 GCF_000696795.3 Halyomorpha halys
GGAGATCCTTCCCCACCTCACATAACATGCCGCCTGATCTGCCGTGGTGAATTGCTTCAGTTCCATAACGTCGTGGGAGGGATTAACTATCACGATCGCCACTCTAGGCCTCCTCTCACCACTGCCCAAAGCGACCACCCTCGACGCCACACCAAACCCTGTAACCACATTGTTGCGACATCATGGTTCCTGGATTACCATGATGTCTACCTTTCGGGCGAGAGTCCTAAGTTCGTCTGCGACGACTCGTCTTCGGCCCATATTGACCTGTAGGATCTGCAGCCTACGCATAGCGCGTTCTTTTCGCCTGCACGACTATCTTCTCCAGATGTAGCGGGCATTCCCTGGTGCCCGCACAATGTTGGAGATCTTTCCCCTCTCTGCCTTGCTCGCTACAGTTACCTATCCGTTTGGCTTCTCCCATTCCAAGCTCGCGACACCGATATCTCCTCTTCCCCAACCGAATCGTCCACAGGCCCTTCTTATTCCTATCCCCGCACTTGCCTTCCCTAATAGATCGCAATCTATAATAGCCTGATATTCACAGGACAATTTCTCCACAATAAGAATCCTCAATACACCTTCTTCGATCCCCCATTCCCGTAAATCAATGACCGCCTCCCCTTCTACTCTACACGGCCCACCCAAGGTGATTGACAATGACATACCTGAACATCCATATGGAGTTTCCTCTCGCCGCCGCTCAGCTTCCTCAGCGCCTCCCGGCACAGGATGATGTGCAAGTTCCCCGTGTCCACGAGGCATCTCATGCCGCTCATCTTGATGATAGGTAGACCGCAGATCTCTCGTTTGATATTGAAAACCTCTAATGTGCGGTCGCCCCTCTCTTGACACCCTCCTCAACTCTCTTGCCTTGATCTCCTTCCCTCACTTACTCGGTGCCATCTATTGCTTCGCGGTTTATTGCTCCGTCCTCCTTTTCCTTCCCCCTCTGTTCCTGAGGCTTCTGAGGTTTCACTAAAGGGCTCACTAGGTCTATAGTCCTCTCGTATTTTCCGCCGTATCCGCTGGAAATTTATTTCCATCGGGTCCCCTGTTCCATCTTCGCCCTTCTGTACATATAAGGGCACTGTCGTGCTTTGTGGCCTTCGTTGCCGCACTCAAAGAACCTAGTGCGGGAGTAGTGGGCCACCAGGTGTCCTACTTTTCCGCACCCATGGCACTTCCTGTCTTCTTTCCCTCCTCCATTGCGTATTCTGCCCTGGTTTGGCCGCCTTTCTCTACCCGTACCTCTATCTTTACCACTAACCCTGGGTTCTCATCTCATCCATGGTGTTGATGGATTCCTTGTCCGGTACTCTGTTCCATCCTCCATCATCGACATCCATCCTTGCATCCTCCTCTCTAGCGCTCCCGTCGATCGTGTCTTGAGCACATTCCACGAAAGTGCGGTCCGGGGGTAAACCTTCCGTTTTATTTGTCTCCTTAGCCAGTGGCACCTTCATTATGGAGTCGATAAAATTCATCTTCCAACTGACAACAACCGCTCCTAGAGTTTCTCTCATATTTTCTGTGGTCAGATTTACTGTCCTAGATTTCTGTACAGACTGTCCTAACAGCGTGGCTGCGTACTGTCCGTTAGACTGCCCGTGCTTTCTCCTCTCCCGCAGCATGTAAAAAATGTCTTCCTCTAAGACCATCTGTCCCCTCCATAGGCCTTCTTTAATCTTTCCTTCACTACTGGCCATGCTGTTTCCTCGTCTGCCTGAATATGGTCCAAAACACTTCGCTTGATCCGGCATATGAGTACTGCCTTGAGGGAAATCGCGTTATTCTTGTACAGCAACTACTCTGAGACCTTGGCTGCCAACCTCTCCATGATGCGATCTCCACCTTTGATAAAGTGGTTTAACTCACCGATTTCGCCTGAGAACCGCTTCAATTCTGAGATGGCTTTTCTAATATCCTGAGAGGTTATTGCTCTCACTTTCATTTTAGCCAACATATTGGCGTGACCAGCCGCGAGAGTGGTCTCTGGTAGTGGGGGTAGCACTGGAACCGCCGCCGGGACTGCCGGGACAGCCGGGGCCGCAGGAACTCCAGGAGCCGGTTGCGCCACCAGGATCTGTAAACTGGCTGCCTCAATGCGGGCTGTTGTTGTGGTTGACCATAACCATTAACCATCTTGATCACTAAAAAAAAATGACAATTTAGGCGAAATAAAAGATAAGAAAGCCGGAGGAAAAAAGAAAAAAAATTCCGGATGAGAGAGCAGTTCAAAAAAAAAATATTCAATCGGTGAAGTTTTTATAAAACAGATTTAGATTTTTTAAAAATTTAAGATTTAGAAAAAGAAGAAAAAATCTTCTGATCTAGACTGAAAGGCTTGAAGAAAAAGGGAAAGAGGGAACAGAATTAAAACGCACGCTTACTAGAAAGATACTTCTTTATTATCTCTGCGATTCTCCTTATAGACATTATTGAGGATTATTTACATGGGGAGTTGGGATTAGTGTTGTGTACAGGCCTTGTCCAACCATAACTTAAATATATAAGTCAAAAAAAAAGAGAAGAAGGAATAAGATGTAACACGTGTGAACTGCTGTAACATATTGTATATAAGGAGATGTACCGAACCCAATAAGTTCGGTACGTCTCCTTATATACATTCGATCAGCTGATCTCCTCAGTCACCTGGCATCGAAGTAACAGCTGACTAAGGCTGTAACTTATATATATATTCAGCCTATCCTATTTGGTATATTCCGTAGTTTATACCTAGTCAGGGGACTTTATTTATTGGCTTCTTTTGATTTAATATGTATATGTATGTTTTAATGACTTTTATGTTTCTAGGCCGTAATGATGGATGCCTTAATAACAGGATTTGTTGAAGAATTGAAGTTAAAATTATCTTCAAACACGATTTCTAATAACAATATTGATCGGTCAACCACTATATTTGATAATAATTTGAATATCGATGGTAAGTAGTTCAATTTATTTAAATTGATTTTAACATACAGATATGTCAATATAAGATTAATTAGAAGTATTCTCAGCTTTCATAAACAACTTGGTCATTACTTTCAGTAGAAATTGTTAAAATATTAATACATCATTTTTAAGGACCTGCTGATATTCTCACGTATCGATTCCGACAGAACTTATAGGAATATATAGCAGGAATACATAGTATTACGTTATAAGTTCTAGAAAATGCAACAAATTTTAAGTAAATATTTCTGAAGTGGAGAAATAGCCTATTGAACGACCATAACGTGAAATAATCAAAACTAATATAACTTATTTGACATTTTTTATTTGTGGTTTAACATCCTTATGTTCTTCAACTGTAGGGTAGGAAAGAGAGGTTATCCTATAGATTACCAACCTGTTCTAGCCAGAGTGGAAAAGTTAAAATTTATTCCGAGACTCTGCCACGAAATTAAAGTCAACCAGCTATGGCCGGATTTGAACCTGCACCTTTTGACATGGGGATGCTAAGTTTGTAGCTGAAGATGCTCGACCATCCTCGGCCTCATTCGGCATTTGCAGTTATGTGGTTTATTGTTTTTTTTTAATAACCTACAGGAGGTGTTGAAGACTCTATTGACACCCTCCCTTCTTACTTTGTGAGTTGTGAAATGAAATAAGCTTATTTCGAGTGTTGAATTAAGAATATACAATTAAAGGATTAAAGGTTGTAAATCAATCAGAGTTAAATTAAGAGAAATGATTGACACTAAACTGCACAGTAAATTAGTATATTTAAGGATTATAGGATGAAGTAAGCCAATGAAGGGCAAGAGAACAAAAAGTGTGATATGAAAACCATGTAATGATTTTGGTTGTACAGGCAACCGGAAAGGTCGGAAAACCCAGAAGGCTGTTTTATATATTTTTTATTATACATTAACCTTCTGAAAACGGAACGGCCTTCATTTAATATAATACAGGTGTATCAACACATTGTTTGAATGTTTATTGCATGATTTATTCCCTCGATCGAAAAGATGAGCCGTTCAAAGTTGCCTAATTGTAAGTTGTATATAGAAGTGTATATCTCCCATCTTATAAATAAAGTATCTCGCACTAATCTGTAGTTGTACTATGTAACTCGGATCTTCATCAATGAACTTAATTATGTCTGTAATTTCCAATAAAAAGAAGTATTTTCAATGAAAGATGCTTATAGATAATCTGATTGTAAAACGATTTTATATTGCTGATTTTTCCGATCTGACACGTTCTGAATGCGTAAATCGCTAAAAACCACAAACATTTGTTTACAGTTTTGCTACGATTTGCCCACAAACGTGTACAGAAAGTAAGAAACGTAAAGAACAAGATGTTTTGAGAATTCAATTTCAGATGAGAATCCGTCTTCACAATGATTAATATCTTAATCATAAAAAATTGGAATTTTAATTAAAAATAAAGAAAGTTATTAATCAGTACTATTTAAATAGAATTATTTTATTTATTTATGTGCAATGTTTTACAAACAAAATTGAACTGATTTCTGTGAGGTGATTTTGTGTTTTATATTTTTTAGCACAATTTTAAGGTATTTTTGAAAATTTTAGTGTGTAAAAAAGCTTCTCTCGACCCCAAAAATAAAAAACAAAAATTGTTAACTTGGAAAGGAAACTGCTTAGAAAAATGTAAATATTCATTTTTGAAATAAAGGTAACATTAAAATAAACAATGGCCCCTCCCCGTCTACTGCTTGTTACGCCACTGATTTTCCTCAATCCCTAGGCATTGAATGGAGTGCCTCACTAGTTTCGATAAATACATGAGTCGATACCTAATGAAAATTTAATGTTTAATATATATTATAGTCAAGCAATTGAATTAAAATTGAATATATTTTCATCTTGCAGTCAATATTCTCTACTCATACTTTTTCCCTCAGATGAAATTCAAATAACAAATTAATTATTGTATTTCTTTAGTTTTTATTCCAAGACTTAAATTATATTTCATTTTTAAAACGTTACTAATGAAATTTGAAATGTTTTTAGTAATCATAGATTCCTTTTTATTGTTATTTTTAATTTATTTATTTTTTAGGTGCTACCACACGAAATGACTCGTCTCTCAGTTTTCTGACTAATAAACTGAGAAAACTCACTTTAGCTACATTTGACGAAGAAGGTATTTAAATTATTGTCTCTGTAATTTAATATAATGTTAGAAATTTATGAGAAAATGAGCGATGACAATATTGCTTCATGTTCTCAATATTGGCTCAAGCCATACTATAATTTTCACTAATATCATTTCATCAGTTGATGGTTGATTGGTTCCTTTTAATGAATCAGAAATTGATGTTCTATTTCTATCTAGATAGAGACTACCGAAAATTCGCATTAGACAAAGATTTGAAGCATATGGATCATTCTTCAAATTTGGTGCTATTTGGCTATCAAATGTTTTTGAAAATTCAAATCGATTAATTTTTTTTTTTTGTTTTTAATGCCTTGAAGGAATGCTCCTTGATAATATCTTGAAACAGGCACACACTTAATATTATAGTTTTCGTGATTTTAATTTTTAAAAAGTCTTATTCTAGCATATATAACAATAACGTTGACGACTAAGGTAAAACCAAATAGGATACCTAATTACAGTGTCGGGGTTGAGTCTGGTCTTAGGCGATTTCTCCAGCCTGATATCTCTTGACAGAAGGCCCACGACAAGGCGTATTCATTATAAGTAAGGATCGGCCGTGCCAGAGGATGAGCCCTGGACACTGACTAGGTAGAGGAGGTCTAGGTGAGAGAGTCTGAGACAGAGTAACAGTTCTAGTTGCCGAGAAGAAGCGGACGGACTAGAACTGTCAAGATAGGAGCCAGCTTACTAGTTGCCGAGATGAAGCGGACGGACTAGAGCCGGGGAGAGACGGGAAATTACACTGGTTGCCGAGATGAAGCGGACGGACTAAGATTGCTGGAGAGAAGGAGAGGAGATAGGCCATCGTCTTAGGCGTGCGTTCAAAATAACAACTTTTGCGAGCATAGATTGGCAATAAACTTCTCTATCTCAAGCAGTGTATACGCCACCTGTGCCATGACTAGACCCAGGAAAGGATATGGATCTACGATCGAATTAGGGGATTTAGAGTCCCTTATTTATAGGCCTAGTCCATGCGGCTGTGACCGAGAAGCGGTCGGTACATGTCTGCTTGAGATAGGTTCGTGCATTGGATTGTTATCATTTATTATTCATTGTACAGGTATTGCTAAGTATTATGTACAGAAATTATTAATATACAAAAATGACAATGTGTTTTTACAAAATGAAGTGATTTATAAATTTGAGAGCTTCGGTGAGGCTCGAGGTGAGTTGTGGTCCAACCACTTGCTCCCTCTCGCTACAACAGTATTAATTTTAATAGAGAATATTTATTTAGTAGCGATCAGTCTAAACTATTTGATCACAAACGATGGTCAACATGATAACATAATAAAACAACATAAAAACATAATATGAAGCTCATACGCTCATCATTTTAAGTTCAACATGAAAACGTAATATGAAGCTCTGACAAAAGATGTGTCCTACTTAAAAATACTTAAAACATTCTCACTTTTTCACTATTATCATATCTATTATGATAATAAAACCTAACATAAAGCATAGTATTTAATATCATATAGAAATATTATTTTGAACATGTTATGACAACAAGCATCCTAAGTTTAATCGGATCTAAAGGAACTAAAGCTAGGTTTCAGTACTATTTTTTTTATGTAGGTGAACTGACTTAATTGGAAATAACATCATCAGAATTTCAAGAAGAAATAACAAGGAAAAGTACCCAAATGGCAAGTAGAGACTCAATACATGAACTGCTATTTCACTTAATTTTGAGTAGAAGATGAAAATGCCATTTTTTAAAGAAATTTAGGTCATGAAACATAGTTAATGATGCCTGGTTTAATAATTTCACAAATATCAGAGTCCTAAACTTCCAATTGTCAAAGTTAAGGTGCTATGATGGTGAATATTGAAAGGAAAAAAAGTATTTCCATTGCCATCCAGGTCACTCACTAGACTCCAAAATTTCCATTGAGGCTAGGAAGGGACACATAAACCTATTTTCATTTTTACAATCTGTTGAAGCTTAATAAAAAGACAGAAATAACCATGTACATAAAGAGGTTCTGGAATACTATGAGACTGTTTCATCCTCTTACACATTTCACAGAAGGGGACGGAGGAGAACACGTTTTATTCTACCTCAAAAGCCTTGGATCAATCTCGTCAAGACTCAAGCCGGACATACTCCGAGATCATCAAAAAGAATCAACATTCTCGACGTCAGGTGCCTCAGACTTTTCAGCCCAAGCCCCTGACCTCTAAGGGCCTTGGGCCATGCCTCAATCTCCACGTCATTAAAATCCTCCCCTTCATCTTCAATAGACCACCAAACCACTGATTAACCTTCTCACTCGAATCCTATCCGAAATCCCACTTAATTTCTCTTGATGAGCACAAGGCCCCTAGCTGTCTAGTTATGGAATGCAAATGGCCTACAAAATCACTGTGTTGAACTCGACTTATTTCTACATGATAAACACATTGACATTGCGCTCATTTCACTCAGAGGACACACTTTTACATACGTGACAAGAAGAGTTGACTGGATCGAGTTTAGATGCGACTTGGAAAACAAACTAGACTTGAACATTCAAGACATCGATGAAGCTATGAAAAACTCACAGAATAAAAATAAAACAAGTATAAATGACAACACTTCGACTAGTACAATTAATAACAAACTAATCTGCCACAGTATATTCCTATCTTAATAAGGGGAAAACGCTACGGCGTTATTGAGGTACATTTCATATTCATAAACAATTTACCGACAAACAAAATACAGACTAGAAATATACAGGCATGGTGCACACGATGGAAAATTAATATTAACCACGAGAAGTCACAATATGTCTTATTTTCAGTTTACATTGAAAATCACCCTGTACCACAAACAAACACTGTAACTTATTTAGTACTTACCTATGATAGAAGGTTGACATGGGGCCCACACATCAAGACAAAATGTAAAACGCTAAACTTCCGACTGAGACAATTATATTCCTTACTACACAAACGTTCCAAATTATCCCCCAGACAGAAACTGAACGTATACAATTACTTACTAAAACCCATATGGACTTACGGCTGCCAAATTTATGGACCTGCTAAAAAGACACAGATTCAGAAAATAAAAACGTTTCAATCTCAATTTTTATGACTGGCAACGAACTCACCACTCTACATTTCAAATGAGACCACATCGACCTACGCATCCCGACTATAACGGACCACATTCATATGACTTACAAACGGTTTCACAACACATTGCATGAACATCTCAATAAATTTATATGACAGATGGCAACACATGACATTCCTGACGTAACTCGGGATAGGCTAAAGAAGAGTTGGATGCGGGACCTCCTAGTGTAATCAAATAATTAACTTAACGTCAGGAGGATGCACCACTAGGTGCTGTCTCCCTCATACCATGCCTGAATAGTACAGCTCATTTGTTGATTTGTTGGTTCTAAAGTAGATATACAGGTGCAAATAAAAAAAAATGTAAAGAGAAAAAAAAAAAGGAAGGAAAAAATGCAGAGCAAGATCGAAGTGGCGTAGGACCAGATATCCAACTGACAAAACGTACACTAAATTGAATAATAAACTTAAAGCAGAAATTAGAAAATTCAAAATTTACTTAACTTTACTGAAAATCTTACATCTACAGACAAATCAATATGGAGAACCACCAAAGAGCAATTGAATTTCAACGATTCAGAGAATACCTACCCTCAAAGTTCCTGGATACGACCTAATAACATCCCACATCCTAAAACTTCTTCCTCGATAAGCCATACTATTCCACACACACACACATATATATATATAAAACGCCGTTCTCTGTTTCACATATTTTCCTGACCCATGGAAACTATATATTGTCAAAATAATACCCAAACCACAAAAGCCGCCGGAATACCCATCATCTTACCGTCCAATCTCTCTATTACCGTTCATAGGCAAAATCCTTGAAAAAAAACTCATTTTGATACGCCTATACCCCATCCTATATTCCAATCATATAATCCCAGATCACCAGTTTGGATTCCAAACATTCCACTCCACAATCGAGCAATGCCATCGTGTGGTGGTCGTTGTCTCGTCGTCTATGGAACGCGGAATGTACTGCTCGGGAGTCTTATTCGATATTGAGCAGACTTTTGATTGAGTCTGGCACCCGGGACTCCTTTACAAAATCCGTAAATTCCTACCTCCTCCATACTTTCTCATCATCCGTTCCTTTCTGGTAGACTATTCAAAGTAAATCACAATGGTTCCTATTCAGTCTGCTGGTGTTTCTCAGGGTAGTATCCTTGGTCCCATCCTCTACACAGTATATGCAGCTGACATCCCAACCAATCCTAACACTATTCTCACCACGTATGCCGATGACACAAGTGAGCTCGAAGTTAATAATAACCCTTTTATTGCATCCCAAACTCTCTTGCATCCAGTCTCATATCACAACCCTCGAAGATTGGTGCCGAAATTGGAAGATAAAAAAAAATCCCATCAAATCACCTTTACTCTTCGTTATAAACCTGCCGACTACCCTATAGTGTACTTCAATAATGTTTCTCTTACCCTGTAGAACAGATCCGCTACCATGGACTACATCTGGACAAAAGACTAACTTGGAATCCTCACACTACTTCAGTGTTCACATTCCAAAATCATTGCGAAGAGATATTCTAAACGAACAACATTCCATGCACTTGGGAGTCTCCAAAATGAAACCTCTGGCACGCCGCAATTGTTACTGGCAAAACATATACTGGGATATTGAAAGCAATGTTCGGTCTTGCGCAGTCTGTTCTCAGATCAAGAACAATACACAAAAAGAAGTTGTCCATCCGTGGGACGATCCTGATAATAACTATGAACGAATCCACATAGACAACGCTGGTGTCTTCCTCGGTTATTATTATTATAAAGTCTAAATGACCTGAAGCCAGAATAACAATAGAAGCCGCTACATCTGCTACCACCATTGGGTTTGTAAAGAAAATATTTAGCTCTCACAGCCTTCCGGATGTATTGCTTTCTGATAATGTCAGTATTTTCACCAGTACAGAATTTAAGAATTTCAGAATTGCTTGAATCCACTTTTTCATCAAACTAGCATACTAAATTATAAATTCATGTTTAGGCCTAATTTTCGTATGATTTTCACCATATTACTACTTTTTCACATTTTAGTTATGTATAAAATCTTTTTTCGGCAATTGATAGGGCATAAAACCGAGATCTTAAAACATACGTCAGATAATAATTTAAAAAACTGATGTCAACTACATTCGTGTATCGAATAAAAACCTTCACTTCTTAATTCGTTCACTAAAGAAGGCATTCGGAGGAGGACGGTGGACCCCAGAGGAGGATATATTCATGATGATAAGAGAAACGAAAAAACCAAGACAGTCTAGTGGGCAGTATACCACAGAACTCCTGCCACGATATAACAGAATCGCTGATAAACTCAGCGAGATGATGGAAACAATCGAAGTACAGGGTCGGATGCAATTCCTATCCATGGTACTAAAGATTCAATTGGCAAAAGAACTGGGGAAGAAGGAAGGAATGCCAAAAGACCGCTCGTTTGTGGAATGTGCTCAAGATCTTATAGAGACAAGCGCTAGGGAGGTGGAGGCCCGAATGGAAGTAGAAGAGCCGGGGTGGACCCGGATAGAATATCAAAGGCCGAGAAACATGCCAAACCCTTGGAGAAGAAGAGAA
>NW_027106607.1:30818-33303 GCF_000696795.3 Halyomorpha halys
AGGCGTGAAGAATGACCAGATCTGTAGAATTTTGAAGAATTCTTCGAATCCTGGAGAAAAACATCACCTGTATGTTGGCAACGAAACCGTTTAGGAGATGAGATGAGGGAGAATCTTTAGTAGATGAGCGAGCCTTGTCCTCCTTTGCTTTTTCTGGCATTACCTTGGGAGTTTTACCCTTATTACCAGTTTCTACGCCTTCCATTTTTGTTTGAGGCCTTGACTCCTCTATTATTGTTGTTATGGAAGGTGGAGAAAACCCCTCCTTGCTCCACTAAAATATTTAATTTATTCTAGTATATTCCCACGAGTAGCGAGGGAATTAAAGAGTCGCCTGTGACAGAGCCCAGCATGCCACATGAAGGCTAAATAAAAGTGAAGGTCGCATAGTATTCAGAGTTCGGATAGCTCTTCAACTTAAAATGACTAAACCTTTTAAAAATTCATTACACGGATTAGTCAAGTAGCTTTATATCGACAAATAAAATATTATGTTTTCAGTGTTTTTTTTTTTATGATTTATTATAATTGATAAATCACTTCCTTTTTTTTTTTTTTAATAAAGCATCTTTTTATTACATATATGTAGATACAATTCTTCCAATAATTTGTATTCTTTTCGTAGGATCCTTATAATGAGGTTGATTCCATTTCCTCTTGCCCCATGTTATAGGAGGGTCCACTATAATTCTTAGAAATCCCACTAATCTGTAGTTGCAATCAATAAATTAGTGCAAATAAATAATTACTAGTTCTATGCTAGGCCAGAAATGCACCGTGGGAAAGTAAAGTAGAACCTTCAGTATTATTAGAGCTGATTTCAGAAAGAAAATCCCGAATTTTCGTAAATAAGTTAGTCCATGCACTGATCATGTTTTCGTTGAATGCAGTGAAAAAGTTAGTAGCATACGGTAAATTATTTATATATATAAAACCATTTATAAAGTAATCTTCATGATATAAGTTTAAAATTTCATTTTGTTTTAATTATATTAAACACTTATACGATCGTTAATTTAGGTGCTAAATTTTATGAACTAAATCATTTTTATTTGCGTTTATCATTTAAACTTTTTTTTTTATAAGTAAACAACATTGTTGACTTCTATAAAGGTGCCATTGTTACGATCTAAATGTGCTGTGTATAACATTATTTACAAATGGATTAAGTCTTCCCAACTGAAAAGACAATTCTCTTATTGTAAGAGACAGTTCCGAGAATTCCTTGAATAAACGAATTACCAGCCTATTGATATAAAGGAAGAAAAACAAATAGTGTGTCTTCTCTTCATTTTCACCTATTTTACCTAATACCAAATATGTATAATAACTAAATAGCCTATGTGATTTGATGTAAGAATTAATTTTCAATTATATAACCATAAAATAAATAATGGATAATTTTTATTTGATATAAATTGACATATTTGGAGAAGCAATGGTTTAATTTTCTGTTAAAAAAAATTAGACTCAAATTTAATTCTGGAATCGTTATTTTGTAATAATGTACAACCATATTTAATGGCTTTTATTTGTTCAAGAGGAGTTAAATGTTCTATTGCAAAACAAATTTGTACCCGCTTCTGAAAAGGTTAACCAAACTATAAAATTTGTAATTTTCTGACCCTGTTGAGATTGTCCGCTAAGAGGGATTTCTCACTGTAAATAGTTTTATACTCCTTATGGGAACCGACCTACTGTTCTTAGAAAGTTATAATCTAACTATTTAAATAATAAACAAGACACCACGGACACCTTTTGACATAACAACGTCTTATAAATTAGATTGCAGGGAGTCATGTAGGCAAAAGTGTAGCGTAACGGAAATAGAATGGGCGTGGCTTACTAGTATAGTAGTGGGGGTCCTTGAGGTTATAGATACTGGAAGTCATGTAGGCAAAAGTGTAGCGTAACGGAGAGTGCGGTGGTGGGGGTAATTGAGGTTATATTTTCATTTTCCTGGCATATTACAGCCGAATTAATGCCACTCATCTCATATTTCTCGTACCATCGTCCGATTATGAACAGAATAATGGAAATTAATTGTTATATATAAATATCATTTGTAAAGGAAAATAAATATCTTGATTCAAATATTGTGTGTCTATTTTATTAATATTATTATTCCAATATTTAGCATAAAGTTGTCACGTCAGGCGCCCGACGTGAAACCCACACACCCGAGTTTTTTTTTTTTGTACGCTACATACAGTCGAATATTATTAAAAATCAACCTTTACCAAAGGTTTTGTGTTCACCAATTTACAATGCTTAGCTATGCTAATCAGGTAGCAGTGTATTTAAATACAAAACGGGAAAATATAAAGAGTAGTTTGAAATAAATAAAAAGAAATAATAAATGGTCCACTTAATAACTCGCAATCCTTTTGGGAACTTATTCTGAAATTCGAGTACTAAATAGTACTAATAGGTGTATAAGTTTCAACTCCAAATTCGAAAAGTGCCGGGTTGGCATGTCTCTGAC
>NW_027106607.1:33374-33797 GCF_000696795.3 Halyomorpha halys
TAAATAGTACTAATTAGTGTATAAGTTTCAACTCCAAATTCGAAAAGTGCCGGGTTGGCATGTCTCTAGCCCGGCAGAATAGAACACGTCATATTAACTCCCAATTTTTTTGGGTACTAATTCTGAATTTTTAGTAGCAAATAGTGCTAATTAGGTACGTGTTCTATTCTGACGGGCCAGAGACATGCTAAATCGGCACTTTTCGAATTTCGAGTTGAAACTTATAAACTAATTAGTACTATGTAGTACTAAAATTTCAGAATAAGTACCCAAAATGATCGCAAGTTATTAAAACGTGTTCTATTCTTCCGGTTCCATAACTCGCTTGCTAATTAGGTACTAATTATAACAATAACATTCAGGGTTAGACAGTCCTGTGGAGGCCCAAATTTATGTAAAAGTTTCAATTCAAAATTCGATACC
>NW_027106607.1:33847-34070 GCF_000696795.3 Halyomorpha halys
AGTCCTGTGGAGGCCCAAATTTATGTAAAAGTTTCAATTCAAAATTCGATACCAATTGGCCAACTATAGGTATATATAATGTTATCGGATCCATCAAAACTATGATGTTCCATAACTCGCTTTATAATTAGGTACTAATTTTAACAATTCAGGGTTATATAGCTTTGTGGAGGCCCAAATGTAAGTAAAAGTTTCAATTCAAAATTCGATACCAAATGGCCAA
>NW_027106607.1:34885-54914 GCF_000696795.3 Halyomorpha halys
AAAGTTTCAATTCAAAATTCGATACCAAATGGCCAACTATAGGTATCTATAATGTTATCGGGTCCATCAAAACTATGATCTTCCATAACTCGCTTTCTGATTAGGTACTAATTATAACAATTCAGGGTTATATAGCCCTATGGAGGCCAAAATGTAAGTCAAAGTTTCAATTCAAAATTCGATACCAAATGGCCAACTATAGGTATGATGTTCCATAACTTGCTTTCTAATTAGGTCGAAATTAGAATGTTGGATATCTCATCATCACTTTAGGTACTAACTTTAATATTTTTCTGTTACATTGTACAAACCAAGTACTAATTCGTATAGTCGTGACCTGGCAGAATTGAACACGTAATAACTCGCGATCTTTTTGGGTACTAATTCTGAAATTTTAGTACTAATTAGGTACTAATGTGTGTATAAGTTTCAACTCAAAATTCGAAAAGTGCCGGGCCTGGGACATGCACCTCACAGTGCCTGCCACTCCTATAATATGGCCTCTCTTATTGGCCGTGCGAGCTCCGAAGCTGTCAAGAAAGCTTTACTTGGTCCCGGAAGGTTGAGCGTCTTTTTTGCTGCCCTACCAGCCATTTCGTTGCCTCTAATCCCAATATGACTAGGTGACCAGATTAAATGTATAATTTTTCCATCGTCGTTCAAAATTTTTATTTGTTCTAAAACACAATGAAGTCCGTGGTGTTCCGGATACATGCTCTTCAAGGCTTTCAGGACACTCAGTGAGTCTGAAATAATCACCACATTATTAATTGGTAAGCTCTTTACGTATCTCAGTGCCATTACAATTGCGTCGATTTCTGCTGTATATATACTACAATGTTGGTGCAATTTATGTTTGTAGGTAGTACTTGGGGTTACAAAACCGGATGCCGTAGATGTGTCTGATTTGGTTCCGTCTGTAAAAATTAACAAGAGATCGGGTCAAGACTGGATTATTTTATGGTAATGTTTTTTATAATCTTCCGGTGATGTGTTTCCCTTTTGAAATTTTGATAGATGAAGGTTTAATCTCGGTTTTTTATAGGTCCAGGGAGGCACTTCATTTTCTATTGCAGTTAGTTTGATTTGCCTCAGTTTATCTATTGTAGAGGCCATTCTCTGTGAAAGTGGCAATGTGGAGTTCCTTTTTTGTTGGAATTTTGCAGCAAAATTAGGTTGGAAGATGTATTTATAGGTTGGGTGCGTGTTTTGTAGGTATAACTTTGTCATGTAATTAACGGCTAGCTTTTGTCTTCTGAACAACAGAGGTGGTAGACCTGCTTCGACACACAGACTAAGGGTTGGGCTTGTCCTAAAGGCTCCTGTAGCGAGGCGTATTCCTGTGTGGTGTACAGAGTCTAGCTTAGCTAAAACATTTATACGAGCGGAGCCGTAAACAAAGCTGCCGTAATCTATCTTGGAAGAGATTAGAGCATGATACACTTTAAGCATTGAGTTCCTGTCTGCTCCCCAGTTCGTTCCGCTAAGTACCCTTAATATTTTAAGTTTTCCAACGCATCTTTCTTTCAATAATTTAATATGATGTTCCCAAGAAAGGCGCCTATCAAACGACAACCCCAGGAATTTATGAACGTTAATATAAGGCAATTGAACATTTCCCAAGTAAAGGCCTGGTGATTGTGGTATGTTCCTTTTCCTACTAAAGTGTACACATTTTGTTTTTTCAGAAGAGAATTGTAGTCCTGATGATCTGAACCAATTGTTGATGGGATCGAGAGCATCTTGAAGTTTTTCTTTAATTGAAGAGATGTCTCTTGCTCTGTATAATATTGAATATTGATATAATATATTGAATACAAGTGAAGTTATTTCTTAGTATTCTACTATTAATTATTTCATAAACCTTTTCTGCGCCTGGGCTGGTTATCATCTATTTTAAATTTAAAAGTTTTCTCAATCCAAAATTTCAACTTTCAATTAAATGATGCACCAAACTTGTGGGGTTTTAAGTAATAATAATTACCGTTTTCATAGAATTGCTTATTCTCTACAACTTAGGAAAAAAAAAATATTTTAAACCCTCAGCACAACTGGCAACATTTTGCATAATCCATTTCTATCTAAATACATAAAGATAAATGCATTATATTGAGCATATGATCTGATATAAAAATAGTCATAACTGGGTACCACAGACTCACTTGTGGCATTGTGGGTTAAGCATCATTTTCACATCCTTGGCTATCATTTATACAATATAAGTCAATGTGCCTCACATTGTTATTGGATTATTCCTGAGTAATTCACAACATTCACTTTCTTTCTTCATTTTTATTAGGTGTGAATTCAAAAAATGTATGTGTGTATGTAATATAAATATCTTTTGGAAGAAGATAGTCAGAGTGGTGGTCAATAAATGTATCAAAATAGTAGAAGAAAATAATTTATCGTTAACCAACATTTTGCCCTACTTAGTAGGGCTGTTTGATAAACAAAGATGACAACTAGTTGGTTACTTCCTACAATAAATATCTTTTCTTCAGCAATTGTGTATAATGAATAGTTGTAAACTGTATCAATTCATTCAGTATAAAAAGTATAAATTTCTACATTCTGAGTTTCTTTATCTCTCATAGTTTTATCAAATGTGACTATAATTGTTGAGTTATTAAATTATTCCAGGTCGCTGCATAGGACAAATGGGATCTTGGTCCTTCAGTTACTGATACATTGAGCGAAAAAGAAAATAACATTCACTGTGACATTGTAAATAAAATAAAATCAACCTCACTCATGCTTTAAAATAAAAACATTAAACAAATTAATTACTTGGTATTTGTTAGTATCATAATAAAATAAAATCAACATATTTTTAATTCCTCAATATGCATCTTTGTTCTATCCTGCATGTTAGCTACTCAGTTCTCTTATATAAGAATTATGTTCTTATTTTACATGGAAAATTTTTTTTTTACATTAGGCAAAACATATTTCAAATAAACTGCTGAGTTTTACATGTAAGAAATATATATATATATTAATAGGTCAGTATTAAAAAAAAAAGAATTAAATCTTCCAATTAATTTTACAGTTAATTGATAAAATAACCAATGCTACTCTTTATCTCTATATAATTCAAGGTACAATTTTGAAAATCCTAGTCTGGAAATTATTGCTAAGGGTGAAAAGAGAGAATAAAAAAGCTGCCAAAAGATGTACCTACATCTTCAGTAACAATGATGCACTGCAGAACCAGCACCTAGCCGTAATGATTTACCAAACCCTTCAAAAACAATTTCACACTATACTATGAACTAATGACATCAATGAAAAATTGATCATGCCCCCTCACAAACTTCTTATATATATATATATACACATATTAATAATGCATTTACATAAAAATTAAGCATAACTAAAATTGTTCAAGATGAATAAAACATACGTAATAGGATAATGTTGGTTGGTTTATTTTTCACCATTTTGATTGAACAGATAAAAGGTTGTTCAGTCCATACACTACTACATCATGCATCATTGTGAGAAAGGAGGTTTATCATTACTTTGACATACTAATCATTGTTATATATTAAATTATTTTTTTCCAAAAGCTCCCTTTTAAGAAATAAAATATATCACCTCTGATATTGAAAGTTAAATTGAAACTATACCTACATAACAGATTACACATAAATAATACAAAAAAATATATAATTCGTGAAGATTATATATTTAATATTACTTCATTATGAACATATCTATACCCATAGGAAATCACCAATTATACAAGAAGTTGATCAGGCTCAATCACCAAGTTGTTCCCCGTCCCATTGATGGGTTTTTGACCACATATTCCTCAGGAGGGCTTTTAAGCATCTAAATAATTTTTCTGCCAAACCACAGGGATGTTCTCGTCAGTGGACGAGCATCTTTGGTGACAAATTAAAGTAAAATCTTAAATCAAAGCATCAATTTGCTCTAGACCTATGTTGGTTTTCACAGTATTTTACAATACAAAAAGTAATGATCATAAGTTATTATTAATTTCTTTAGACAAAGAAGCAAACAATTATATGGTTTTGACATGTCTTTTGTGATTTTAAATGGAACAATAAATAAAACTGAGTGACTGAGTTCACAAATAAAATAAAAAGTGTTTAGTAAAAATTAAAGAGATAAAAAATATGTTCTCATTAATGCATTATATTTCACAATGTTAAAAAGCTTTGGGAAATTAAGAAATAAATGGAAACTAAATATTTACATTAACAATAAAACTTTTAAAAACATAATTGTAAGTAATAACACCAATACGACACAAAATAATAAATATCATCACATTTAGCAAACATACCATTTGGATAACTAACTTTACAAGTGGGAAAAAGGAAAACAATTTCATACATTAAATCAACATTTCATTAATTACAATGGATTTTTAGAATATCCAACTATTTATTAAATAATAATATAATACAAGAAATAACTTCAAGTTGAAAAATAAAAAATTTATATTAATATATCCAAGATATAGGTGAGCAACTCCAAGGATCAACTTAAAAGATGAGTCCTAACCATAAGCTTTTTATTTAAACTCAAGAGAATATTCACACATGACTTTCAAAAGAACTAGAAAAGATTTCAATTTACAATTGTTGGAAGACATTATTTCCAAAAGTCAGACAGATCTTCTATAATAAAACCTTGGCGAATGCAGATAGAATTCGAAAATTAATTATTTTTATTTAAACTAAACTTTAAAAACCCATTCCTATCCCTTAAAACAAGAATAAAAGAAATCTCTCATAAGAATATGATACCTAAATTGTATTTTTATTCTTCAATAAAAAATGTTTAGAAAAAAAAAATAAAAACAAGTTTTTACAGTTAATTATATTTCACCCCAAATTAAGTTTTCCAACAATATCAAAATATAATTAAAATTCGAGGAACTTTAGTTCCAGGTAATTCATTTCGAACTTGGAAGAAAAGTAAAATCTTCCCGCTCAATACAAAACAAAATACAGCCTAATCCAATGAAGACAATCAAAAATAATAATAATAACAATAATGATAAAACCTCTCCCATTAGAATATGACATCTATAATGTATTTTTCTATTTTAAAATTAAAATTCACTGAATTCATCTCAACATTAAATCAGAAAAAAAAAGAAAATCTTACCACTCAAAATAAAAGAAAATGTTCTGTAACCCATTAAAAAAAAGAAATTGAATTAACACTTTCTATAGAATATGACATCTTTAATGTATTTTCAAATTGAAGCAAAGATACTTTACTCAATGTATTTCAACTTTATCAATCAGAAATAAATAAATCAGAAGAAAAAAAAATTCACCCAGTTAATACAAAAAAAAAAATATTGCTCAGCTTAATAAAGACAAAAAAAAAATTATTTATTAGAATATGACATCTATTATGTGTTTTATATTTACATAAAAATGTAACAAAAAAAATAGAAAGAAAAGAAAAGAAACAAGTTGTAACATTAAATTGTATTTCACCACAAATTTATCATTCCAACATAAAATTACAATTAAAATTCAAACTACTTAGACTAAATTCATTTAAATTTTAAATCAGAACAAAAGAAAAATCTTTCCATTCAAAAACAATATACTGGCTGAGACAATGAAAATATGAAGAGAATGATGATGAAACACTGTTATCAAAAAATACAAAGTAGCTATTAATTTAAATTTAAAAATCTAGATGTACTTAAGGTATAGTAACAATTTTATTTTTATTTACAAATAGGATTTACAAGACAATTTTGCACTATAAAAAATAAAATAAATAACATAATTCATTCAATCAGTTTCCTGGACTTGAAAAATTTCCTAAGATACAGAACTTGCCACACAGAAAGACTTAAAAGACATATCATACTAAGGATGCTCAAATAAAGAACCCTGTTATTAGTAGATTCTGAAAAAAATTAATTCATTTTATTAATATATTTTTATACGATAATTTGACTTGTATGACATGACAATTTATGTGAATATTTAATAAATAATAATTTAATAATAAACACAGTGAGAATAGAGAATTAATAACATAAAGCTTTTCTTTGATCCACTTAAATAAAAATAATGAAATCATGTGCATAAATTAACTTATTATTGGTCATAAACTAAAAAAAAAAAAAAAAGAAAGTAAAATAAGTTCTAAAATCATAAGGTTCAGTAGTAAATAAATGAATTTACACAAAATTTTCTATTTAAGATAAACCAGGGTATGTAGAATTTCATGTATTTTATTCTAACAGGAAACAGAAAAACTTAGGATAACTACCTAGCACCATCTGGTATAACTCCACAGCGAAATAATGAAATGGAGCAAATATTGCAGCAGATCAAAAATCAGAAAAAAAAAAAAAATGTAAAGGATTTTTTTTTTTATATTTCCATTTAACTCTTTCTTTTTAATAATTCTAAAATGTAAATTAAGCAGTTAGTCCAATCCTGTACAGTAAGTGGAAATGTTGACAAAATTATCATTTTTTGTAAAGGAAGAGTGAGAGCCAGCAATTGACAAACATTTGGGTAAAAAAAAGATCAGCTAGTAGTAAGGTAAAAAGAAATCTAGAAAGAACTGCAGGTGTGAGGTCAGTCAGAAGTTTACCTAAAGAAATTTTAGTAACCACTAACCCAGGTTTATCTTATTTATTTTACATAAAAACTGTTCATCTTTGATTCCATAATCCTTCAAGGATGAGCATAAATATGGCAGAGGTGAATCAACCTTTCTGCTATCTTTTTTACTGTTACTATTTCACCAGTAAATGGTTTTAACACCATTTCATCTTTAAGTTTGGGGTTGAAACTTCAGTTTTAGTCAAACACTTCAGGTGTTATCATAGTTCTATAGTGGAAAAAATTTAATTTCGAAACTGCAAAGCTTTCAACATCAGTTACGCTATTCCAAAAATTAATCTTTTTCTCATTATAAGTATTATTATTTTTTTTTTTAATAAAGAGATCAGAATTAAGTTAGAGAATATATTGAATTATTTTAATTGTAACAGTTAATATGAGTAGGGGGTAAGTAACCATCACGTCAATACCATTTGGTTATGCTCGGCTTTCCAGCTACATTCTTTAGATTTGCTGAGTAGGAGTCATTCTTATTCACTAATTTGATAGATTACCTATTTTTATTTGTGCTAAAAATTGCTTTTTTTAGTAAAATATCAATCTTGACTTTTTTTTTGTTTGTTTGTATAAAACTAGAAATATTATTTAATCTTGAAGTAAACTATAATTGAAAAAAGGTTTTCTTACTTATTATAATAATTATATTTTAGAGCCTATAATAGATAAATAGATATCATCATTATAATAGTGCGAACAAAATTTTACATTTTTTCCCAGTTTTAAAGGACCAGACTTTGGTCTGATTTGACCAAATTATTATTTAAATGAATGTTTAATTTCTGAATGTTAACAATACTTTTTACTTTCACTTAGAGAGATATTTTTTAAAGTTTTCTAAAAAAGGCTTCAGCAATATTGATTTAACTCGGTAAAGCAATACACAATTAAGTGATCTTTAATATCAGCTAGGTCTTGTCCTTGTTGAAAACTCTGGCAGGGCTTAAATGATGAATTTTTAAAAAATCTTTCTCTATAAAGTACCATTAATTTTTTTTTTTATTAGAGATAGATAACCATTTATCATAGTCAACAGGACAAACAGTGAATAAATACAAAATATAAAAGAATTTGATGCTTAACTGGAGGAAAAATACAGATAGGAGTTTGAAGAGAGTGGAAACAGCCGAGAGCACACGGTTTCTCCCGATCACATTCATATTTAGTTAAATTATTGCATTCTTGGCAGGAATAAAGTTGACATTAGGCAATCACATCTTGGGAAACACTAAAATACAAATTTTTATGACAACAGAAAAATAAATTTTTTTTTTTATTTTGGCTTTCACTAGTCCTATGATTTTTTCTTTATAGTTTAAGTCTAAAATCAAACATGAAAAAGTTATTTCTATACCCCAGCCTTCAAGTGTGGAACAGTTTAACAAACACATAGGAAACCCAGATAAGATGGATGAATATGTCACCAAAAACAGAATTTTAATCTGGGGATGAAAAAGGTGGTGGTCACTATTAACATGGATGTTGGATGAGAACACAAATGCCTTCAAAAGCTAAGAGGTCTTCGATGCACTTAAGTGCAATCCAGAAAAGAAATTTACGAAGTCTAACTCACAACATTTAGAGCAGAATCAAAATCTGCTGATAGATCAACTTCTTCTCGTACCCTCTCTCAAGGGGTTGTAGCTGACATTAGGTTTGACAAATCGAATCATTCAGAAGCCAAAAATAAAAGGAGAAATTGTGTGAGAGAGGGCTGCAAATCCTAAGGAAGAAGTCAGGGTCTAGTGTGATGGATTCTCCATTGAATAATGTTTGATACCATTTCATAAAAAATAACAGGAACAAGTCCTATTATAATGCAATTTTAAGTATTGAGCATTGTACAATTGAATGAAATATTCAACTGATGTAATAACTCAATACTTGTTGGATCATTTCATCTTTGTAGGTAGAACTTAATCCTACCAACAATACTAAACATTTAGCTCACGTGTTTGTATTTGATTAAGGAATTATGTTTTAGGTAAAAAGCATAAGCTTATAACCAACTAACAATTTATTATTATGCCAACTGTTACTATATGAATAATATTTTGGACGATAAATTTAGATATTTTGTTAATTTGGTTGTACAGTTTTATAATTTTCTTCACTTTTAAAAATTAATGGGGAATATTGTTCTTTATAATAATCAGTCGATTTAGAAACAAGAAATAATTAAATAATTAAATGTTTTTCTTCTAAAAAATTAAGTGTATGAATGATTATTTTACCCACTGTGTATATGAACATTTTTAGATTTATTTATTTACTTAAATTATAGGATTAGTTTCGATGCATCATTTAATATCATGAGACGTTTTAGGGGAAGCATGAGGGTATTGAGAGGGAAAGGTAACCTCAACTTCATTTAAGTATCTGTTTTAGATGAAATATTAAACACAACTTTACCTCTTAACCAATAAATATATTTCCTATAGTAACAAAAATTAATAAAATAGAAAGAAAAACCTAGATATGTGGTTCCTAGACACTGATACCAAATGTTAGACTGACAATAAGTGATAAAGTAGTTCAATCAAAACAATTGCTTATATCAATTCTAGGGGACATAAAGTAAAAGAAAATAGTAGTTAATGTGCAGAAAAATAATATAATATGGCAATCGCCTATCACAATTTGAACTGGAAGAAATTTGGCTCACAGAAATAGATGGTCAAGAAAGATAAAATTTTAGGAGATATGTATATCACAGATAAGAATTAATTCAGGCTTTACAAGAACACCAAAGGTAACATCAAGTCCTCAAATGATGTCTATACCAAGTTATAAGCTGTCTTAAACCTTCTTTTGTTTATTACTGTATTTGATTTGATAATTTCAATATATTACCATTTGTGTCTCTCATTGAAACTTCACGCTGTCTCATGTCAGCAAAATCTTGAACAATAGATGAGGATAAATCTTCAAGTCTCTTCAATTCAAGTTCCATAGGTTTCAGCTTTCCAGCTTCTCCAAGCTATAACAAAAACATTATATGTGTGTGTGTGTGTGTGTGCGTTAGATATCCTATCAGATCATAAAAGATAAGTAACTCTTATCAGAAATAAAATAAACACTAACTTTAAATAATAAAACTAATTATCATTATCATTAGATTATAATAACCTACCTATATTTAAAATAAGATAGAAAATTAAAAAAAAAAATGTTCTTTCTCAACAAGCATCTTTTTAATGATAATTAACATTGAAGTATGGTTCATTCATGTTGGGATGGCTAAGGCTATCTAATCTCACGTCTCAAGTCTGATACCTAGTCACTACAAGGTTGTAATGCTGAGGTCATCTTACAAATCTCCAGTCAAAAATGGTACCCAATAATTTTAATAATTTGGCCAAAAAACATGGAATTTAAATACAAATATTGACTATAAATTAATATTTTTTTGTTTTTTCTCAACTAAAAATATAATACTAATAATATATTTATTTGTTATGAGATTAACCCTCATACAAATAGAGTAAGCCAGTACAGTAAATGGTTTGATACTACAAATATTAAATAAATTGAATAATGAATTAAAAATAATTTTTATAAATTAATAATACACCACTAAACTGGGCATGTTATTTGAATTTATCACAATTAAAAAAACAATTATGGAAAATTTAACATCATAAACAGACATAAACTAAACAGCAGATTCAGAGACAGATATCCAGATCTATGTATGATGTCATTAACATCATAATAGTTGTACTATTATGGATAACTCACCTCAAGGTAAGTGAAATAAAATATAATTTTTTGTAAATTCCTTTTAACAAAAAACTTGTTTCTTATAACTCTTGTGTTCCACTGCCCTTTCGGTCAAGATTAGATTTAAATATAAATCATAGCATAAAAATATTGGAAATAGTATTAATATGCTCAATTGATGTTAATACATTACGTTAGCCAGGTTCTGAGTTATAGGCCAAGATGGGAGAAATACAGCGGTTGTAGGCTTTTTTTTGGCCAATAACTTTTAAGTGGCTCAACCTATTGAGACCTTATTCAATAGTTAATTCCAGAACATTAAATCATGCTTTGAATGACTAACACTATAGATTCAGTCCAGGAACACAAATGTCATTCTAATAGCTTTAGTTTAATTTCATTGTAATTGTATGGTCTTAAATTAGTGTACCCATACGCAATTTAGGTGGGCTTATGTTCAAGGGAATTTTCCCCTTCCCCTCTGAATGACTCCAAATTTATTGTAACTCAGAATATATAGCTAATTATAGAACTGGTCCATGAGGTGCTTACTTCATGCAAAACATATAAATTTGCTACATAGTCTGGCCGCCACACACCAGACCGCTGTTCATTATCAATAATTATCTATTTTTCCCTACTTTTTTTACCTATTAAATGTATTTAATAATTGTTGATAAAGGTAAACTTCATGATTGGGATAAGGAATTTTACAGATTTATTTACACCAATATTTAGAAAAACGCTCTATATTGTTACACGATGGTTTATTATTTCTAAAATAATTTACGAACATAGACATCCATGTACATGTTTTTAAACCGATATAAAATGGGGATATTCCACACTTTCATTGCAAAACAAAAAGATAAGAATTAATAAAAGATGAAAAAATCCCTTTGAAGAAATAATTCAAAACTGGGGAAAATGACTATTCTTGGTCATTTAATTATAATTGTCTTCTAAATTGATTTTTGGTTTAAATTATAACTTTCTCTTGTGCCTATTCAATACAAATTTTGAATTCAAAAATAACGATAACTTTTTGCAGAAATTGAGAATCTGTAAAAATATTTTTTAAAGTGTTGTTTTCCAAAAATGGCTTGAAAAGGTATAAAAAGATGCTAGTGTGATTTTTATAAGTTTTATTAACTCACAAGGATTTTCTCGACAATCACTTTGTCACAAAATATACGAAGGATTAGATGATTAAATACCCCCAAATTGCATCTGAAGAGTTTTTTATAGCTTCATCTGCAAAGGCAATTAGATTGGTTTTTAACATTTTTATTTATCCAAAAATCGTGAGTTAGCAAAAATAGACATGTGATGATAATTTGATCTTTTGGTAAATCACAATGTGGGTAAGCTGTTTTGTAATCAACCATAGACCATTCAATCTTACAGCTTACTTCACCATGTAACAGTTCTCAGCTTGCATTCAAAGAAAAAAAAAAAATCGACAATTTTTCTCTAAATAACCGAGTCAAAAGTCAGGATGTAATTTTTTTTTTTTAATATTTAGCGAAAAATAAATATTTTTTCGCTATTGGGGAACAGTGTAAAGAATAGTCAGAAATAAATTTTATCAAGTACTATGCACTATTTTTGCTTATGCATATGATAATGTATTTACTTAGACATACCTATATTTTGAAAATGGTTTAACCAATTCAACCCAAAAATTTCCCTGACTTCCCAGTTCCTAGATACCATGTATCAACAAGCAGATTGCACAAGGAGCTCACAAGATATTTTATAAGATATACAACTTTGGTCCTATCAATTTTTGTCATATCTCAATCAGATATACTTTAGATAGAGCTAATTTTTTTTCGAACAAAATCTGTACTTTTTTCACCAATTTTTAAATAATTTTTAGCACTTAATGGAATCTTTAAGCTTGGTACAGCTAACAAAGTCAAAAAGATATACAACATTGATCCTATGAGACTTCATTATATTTCCCATAGGTCATAAATTAGATGGGGAAAGATTTTTAGCCTTTTTTCAGCTTTCTCATTTATAACTTCAAAAGAGTGCTTCATAGTGAAAACTCCCTGCTTTCAAGATTAAAGAACATTAAATTCTGATTTGAATGAATAATTAAGATTATAATTAAAAAGATTATAATTAAAATTAATTAAGATTATAAATTAAAATTAAATTAAATAGATTAAAGAACATTAAATTCTGATTTGAATGAATAATTAACATTATAAATTTGCTCTATTACTATAGTTGAAACGTATTATTAAGCTTAGAACTAAAATTCTGCATCCATTCAATTTTAATAGCCTAAGAGAGATGCTACAAAATGTCATAGGATCAATATATATCTTTTTTACTTTGATAAACCTACCAAGTTTAAAAACTATTACAGTCCATTACATGGCAATAATAATAACTATTGAAAAAGTGAAAAAATTATAAAATTAGTACTAGATGTAAATATCTAGATCTATAATTAATTAATTATATCTAGTAGAGATAAAAAAAAAAATTGAAAGGCCTAAAATTGTAGATTTTGCAAAACCTGAAGTTGCTGTTGTAATCCTGGCCTTGTTTCATAAAGAAAGCTAATAGTATTAGTTCATAGTACAAGTGTAGAAATTAGTGTGGTAATGATAATAATACTTATTTTTTTCATGATTGGGATGACTATTAGAGATATTACAGGTATTAAAAAATATTAAAGTGCAAGTTAATATTGTACAAGTCTGCGTAATTGAAATAAGATAAATCTACAAGACTGATAGTATTAGTTTGTACTTTATTATGAAACAGGGCCCTGTTTGTTGATAGCTTTTACCAATATGTAACAATAGACTTTCAAATGTAAATTTATTAATTTCAAAGGAGGATAATCATTAAATTTAAGTTTATTATTGATTACTAGTCAAAAACTACAAGAATGTCGTACCTTAACTGGAAGCAGGTAAGAATTTGTACAGATAAGCAAGGGTGATAATGTGACCCTGCTAGTGAGTGAACAAATCAAATCACATCAGGAGTTGTAGTATTTAGATTCAAAATGTAAGGTACCTACTAATAACACTAAATTTTATACTCTACAACTTATATTTGATATTTTTAATTTAGAACAGCTGTTTAAAAGTCATGTATTCAATTTCATGGTGAAAGTCGTAAAAACTGTTATTTCACCATCAATACCGATAGTATTCTTAAACCAAATTTATAATTTTAATTAGTTAATACATAATTTAATGTTCTTTAATTAATTATAGAATAAAAGTTTCAATAGGGTGTGCTGTGTTAACAAATAAAAAATTTGGGGATCTTCCCTGACCTAGCCTACAACTTAGAACAAGTTTAAGTCATTACTATTTGACGTAAAAACATATTAAAACCACTTCCAGCATCTAAACACTCAATTCTAACTGGGGGCCTGAAAGTTGTTTAAGTTAAAAAAATTTACTTACAGCTTCATAAGGTTTAGCTTCAACTCCACGTTGTGTATTCAGAGTAACATCTTGAGGAACACCTCTTTGATCTAAAACATAGTAAAATAAAAAATAATTTTAGAATTGTTTTTTTTTTTCTATTCTTGGGGTCTCCAAAAGAGCAAGGAAAACGTCATTTTCATCTTAACACTGGTTATAACAGTTATAACTATAGTATAATATATAGTACATTAAAACGCTATAAATGATACTACAATAGGTCATTAAATTGTTATTTATCCAATTAACTCCCCCTCCTCTCACATCCATTATGTTTACATTAACTAAACCTATTAACCCTTTCAGTTTTATGATCACAACAGTTGTGATCAGGTAAAGTCAATGTCCAGAGTCACAATACTAGCACTCACTATGATTTTGAAAAAAAAAAACTTTCCCCTCCTGCACCATCACCTACCTAAATTAAGCTTTCATTAAACTATTAACAAATTAACCAAATCTAACACAATCGGCTGAAAAATGAAATATATTAAGGTCCAACACCTCAATAGCAGATCTTGATTGGATAAAATTAACAGTAAAATTACGTTAAGTTGGTATCAAAAGAAGGTCCTGATCTATAGCCTCATCGGCCATATGTTCTGTTATCATGGTTTATAACCTGAAACTATAAACTGATCCATTTATGCAATGTTAGGTCCCAACCTCACCTGAAAAAGATCCTTTGGAGGTTAGTCCATTTCTTGAGCACATAGAAGTTGACAGCTATGATATAATAAAAGCAGTAATCATAATAGGGCAAGACATAACCCACAATAGAACATATGGTCAATGGGATAATACATAAGAACATAACTTACGTGGAGGGACCCGTGACTTAAAACATATTTCAAAAATATCTTCATGCTCTGTAGAAAATGAAAACTTTCCCTTTCCTGCATCAATGTTCTGATCCAAAATCTCCCGTTTTGAGTCTGTAACCTATGGATAATATAAAAATATATTAATAAAAAATATTACTTTGAAGATTTATAGACTACAATTAAAGTCTTAACATAATACTTATCATTCCTATTTTAGACAAAGAATTTTACTGATAATTTATTTCTTGTTGGCAGATAAATAGTAACAATTATAAATCAGTAATAAATCCAGATTACTATTAAGTTAATTACAAAAATTAACCTTAACACTCAGTTTGATAGGGAGGCCTGAGGGACCCGTAACAATATTTATTTCTCTTACATTTTGGTGTTCTAAACTAATTTATATTATTAGGATGTATAATCTATTTCCATACAAATACATAGTTTTAGGAAAAGTGATATAACAGATAAACCACTTTTCATAAACATAACAGTGAAATAATAGAGACATATACTTAAACAAAATTACAAGTCGTAAGTTAAGACAAAAGAATTATATTCCAAACATTAAATGGAACATAAGATTTGACACAAAAAGTAGACAAATATTTGAAACTGGGTCTCACAGACCCGCCTGTCGCACTTTGAGTTAAACATTGGAATAGCTTTCAAAATAATATATGAAAATAAAATAACAAAAAAGTAAGATTGTAATTAAGAGTTATAAATGTAATTATATTTAGGGCAAATGATATAACTGATAACTAATAAACCACTTTTCATAAATATTGTCGAAGCTCAATAGAGACATATACTTAAACAAACTGGCAATAAGTCCTAAGTTAAGACAAATAAATTATATTTCATATAAACACAGAATGCTCAATTTGAGCAGTTTAATATTCTAAAAGCAGAGAGCTATAACAGAAATAAAACTATCTACTCTACTGCATATAGATAGTTGACCATATGTGAATTAATAACAAGATAGTCCAGGGTGCAATAAAGAAAATATCATCAATTGTGACCTCTAAAAAAGGTTGACTGGCTCTTAAAAAATAATTGACCCTAGTTTTCAATTATTGTTTGCTTGACCAAAACCCTGAGTACCTCCTTATTTATTAACAACATTATGCAAAAATAAATTTGTTATTTAATATTGAATATGTTATCAGTTACTAAAGAAGAAGAAAAAATTGAACATACAACATAATCAACTTTCTGTCCTGGAACATGAGTTATTTCGAAGGAGCCTACTATTACAACATCTTTCTTTAATTCTTCACGAAGGCACTTCTGTGTATTGGGATGAAGTTGGAACATAATAGATTCAACGGAGCTAAAGCCAGTAAAACTAGCAAAAAGTAAAAGTAATACATTCATGTTGGACTGTTATCAATTAATTTAAAATAAATTAATTCACTGTCATATATAACACATAGTAGTCCAACAATAATCTTAACATAGACAAGTTGGAATCACTAACAGCACCACACGTGGCGTCAAAACATTGGTTTCGAAGACAGTGCAATCGGTAACCCGTTAATCGATATTTAAAATAGTAATTTAATAAATACTCTTTTCTATAACAAGCTTTTACGTGTGCATAAAATGCTGTATAAAAGAATATTCCGTTTTATATTATAATATTTTAAAACCTGTTTCCATGTTAAATTCCACCCATAATAGTTATAGGATAATTAAATATAGATATAAACATCATTACATACAACTCGCATTATTATTACCAAGTAATTGTACTTGGCTTTTTCATTTATGCTTTTAATTGGAAGAAGAAGAACAAAAATATTCTAAATTATAACTATAGTTATAAAGCATTATTTACAGTAATAAAATCATCATTTTACTTGATTATGGATACCTGTTTGTACAACCAAACTATATTGGGTTACATATAAATAAAATTTATTTAAATTATGAATTTCCCAAAATTTTGAGTAATAGTGGTAGGGAAAAAGAACTGGTGAGCGCATTACTTTAACTTACATCCCCACTTAGTGATAAAATTAATCCGTGTACTTTCCCAAATAACTATTTATTTATTATTCAGGAAGACTATACTTCTAGTATAAATTTGGTATATAGATAAGCAGAAGTAAAATTTGACTATCGTCATTGCAACTGTGGAAGCACGAAAACCCTATATCACTTTTGAAATATTAGCTTAAAACGGGAAGGAAAGACTTTGAAATAGAGCAATATTTAAAAAGCCCCTTAAATCGAAAAACGGCTTCAAACCCTCCACTCCCGTCCTCCACGGTAGCCTTACTGAGCTGTCTTTTCAAACGGACAATTTCAGCGAGTAGGTTAGTCGATGAACGACATGTCACGATCTCACAAGAGGAGATCGTAACGCTAAAAAAAAGGCTATCATTCGGAATTACCGGCAGTACTCATACATGTATCGAAGAAGGAATATGGACGAAGGTGAGCTAATGGAGGTCAATTCCCAACAAGTATATTATCTATCAGTAGGCGCTACAACCCTGCGATGGGTCCTGGCCTCCTCTATGTGCTTTCGCCATTCGGCTCGGTTTTGGGCTGCTGCCTTCCGATTTCGGGCTCCAAGTAGGTCTCGTGCGTCTCGTGCCATCCACCGGAGCTTGGGCCGTCCGACTCTTCTTGGACAATAGACTTCCATGACTCTTTTAGGCATTTCACCGGGACTCATCCATACAGCATGTCCTGCCCACACAAGGCGTCTCAGTCTAACAAAGGTCATAATATCTATATCCTAGTGCAGCTCATAGAGTTCCTTATTTCTTCTTCCTTAATTCCCAACAAGTAAAAAGGAAAAAAATTTCGGCAGAGACTGAGTGGATCGTCGAGGGAAGTTTCAGGAATATCAGAAACTGAAGACGAAGTGGATGAACAAAGGAATGGTCGTAAGCAAAGGAGCCGAGGGAGCGCAAGGAGGCGAGGACCAGGAGAAAGGAAGACCCGTGAGATCTGAGGAGGATGTAAGCAGACAGGCGACCGCATATTGAGGAGGTACTTAGGTACTGCCGGGAGAAGTGTCCTTCGTTTCCACACTCGAAACAGTGAGTTCGGGAACACTGGGCCACCAGATGCCCACTTTTGTCTTGTCTTTGTCACTTTGCCCACTTGTCCCAACCAAGGCACTTGCGGGCTTCTCGGCGGCTTCTGGCTCTTGGTTTTGCTTCTCCTGATCTTCTGTCCCTTTTCAGCGTTTTCTCCCGACCGCTATACTTGTACTCTCTTCTTCTCAAGGGCGGCGGAGTAGTCCTTGACCGATTGTACGCAATCCTTATCCATACTGGTTCTTCAATATCCATTCTGGATTCCTGTTCCCGGGCGCTTATGTCTATAAGTATAACACCTGGTACCCTTCAACAATTTCCTAAGGAAGAGTAGTGGGATAGTAATGATACGGGCCATTGAAGACAATATACGAAAATGTATAGATCAGTTGGAGAAGGAACCAGTACTAGCGTTTCCTGACTTCCAAAAGCAGTTCGCGCTCATAACAGACGCTAGTGAGTACGCGCTGGGAGCAGTGCTGTCAGAGGAAGGTGAGGCAGGAGAGGGTCCTGCGGCCTACGCTAGTAGGCGTCTCACGCAGGCAGAAGCACGCTACAGTGTCTTGGAACGAGAACGGAAATGAAAGTACTTGAGGAGGCAATCGATGACAAGAGACGGCAGATAATTTGAATGACAAAAACCACGGGGTTGCTGAAGATGGAACATAGCAAGTATGGTGGTAGTTCCATTACGACGATCTGGCCTCAACCGGGTGTCAAAGAGGACCAAATCTGCAGAGCGCTGAAAGAAGCATCAAACGCCGGTAAGATCCACCATTTATATGTTGGAAACGCGAGAGTGTAGGAAAAGATCCTGCGGCTATGGAGAACGGAAAAGAACGGCGTAGATCGATCATTTATTCGATGCACATCGATGGTAGATACTCTGAGAGACCCGGAATATCAAAAAGAGGAACCTTGGCGTATCAAAAAACGGAAAAACTAATCATCGTGAGACTCTACAAGTATTACTGCGCAAATAGTTCTGGTGGGGCATGAAACGCATAATCCAGGAAATTCATAGAAAATGCGAGGTGTGCCTCAGAACGAAATATGATCGGGATCCACCCTGTGCAGCTCAAGAAGAGACTCCTACCGCGAACGCGCCGCTCTGCGACTTTCAGGGCTCTATTTCATAATGAAAGCTAATAGTATTAGTTAATAATACAAGTGTAGAAACTAGTGTGGTAATAATACTAATACTTATTTTTTCATTATTGGGATGACTATTAGTGATATTACAGTAATTAAAAAATACTAAAGTACAAGTTACTATTGTACAAGTCTGTGTAATTAAATTAAGATAAATCTATAATACTAATAGTATTAGTTTGTACTTCATTATGAAACAGGACCCTGGTGTATTCTTTCACCTGGAAAGGCTATAAGTGGGTCACCGTTATCGATGTATTCAGAAAGGTGGCCATGGCACACCCAGTACAGGACAGATCAGCGGAGGTGTTGGTCATTAGAGAACACAATATTGTTACAATTGAAAGTGTCAGAGAGCCTAAAAAGAGGAGAACTGTCCACATTGAACAGTTAAAACTTCCGGTAATCACAATATAGAGTGTCCTATTGCCACAACTAGATTTGACTACGCGAAATGTAGTATTTTTTTGTTTTTTTTCTAGTTTGTTTGTTAACTTTGAATGTATAAATTTCCAAATTGTGTTTTTTCATGTCATTGTAAGATGGTTTCTCAGGATTACACCATTTCTGGTTCGGGACCTCAGGAACAGAAACTGAAGCAAGGGACTATGAGCGAGAGGATAGCCAGCAAGGCAAGAGGAGGACTTGGAAAGGAAAAGGAGAAGGAGCTAGAACACGAGGAGAGTTCTGAGGATCGTACCCACAGAGGGGCTGCCGCACGTTGGAGATCAACCATATGAGAGGAGATCACTGCGGTTTGCCTATAATAGAGATTGCAGGAGTGAGGTGTCTGGTAGACACTGGTTGTTTCAGTACTATCATGTGTCGAGAGGCTGTAGAGAAGTTGTGTAGTGGAGAGAGAGCACACTGGATTCAGGTATGTCAGTGTAGGTTAATCACCCTGGGTGGCCCTTGTAGGTAGAGGGGGAGGCGCAAATAGGCTTGAACCATTGGGGATTTAGTAAGGCCATATTAAAACTCCATATTGTAAAGACCATGCAGAGGGAATATAAAGTAATTGTGGAGTGTGACCTGCTAGGGAAGGTGGGTGCTTGGATTAAGAATAGCAACGGAAGATGGAATATTAAGATAGGAGGTAAAACCTACAAATGTCGTCAACAACAGAGGAATGAGGGTGCACGGATTGGGGCAATCAATCAAGC
>NW_027106607.1:58444-68111 GCF_000696795.3 Halyomorpha halys
TATATATAATACATAAAGTTACTGCCCGAGTTAGCTGACTAAGCTGATCAGCTGATTGTATGGTATATATAGAGGAGCGCTGAGATGAATAAATTAGTGTTTCAGTTGCAACCGGGATTGTCACTGCTGGTTCTTGTTGCAGGAAATTTCTACGGGAGTGGACACCCAGAGAAGAAGAATAACAGAATGTAGCGGAGGAAGAAAATATTGAAGAATCTTCGTCTGACGAGAGCTCGGAGGAAGGAAGACCAGTAGATATGGTGGAACTTGATGTCCTCAAGTTGAGGATATGATAAATGACAAGAGGCGACAGATTGTATGGAAGACGAAAACTACTGGATTACTAACATTTGAGTATAGCAAGTATGGAAGAAACAAAATCACGACGATTTGGTCACAGCCAGATGTGAGAGACGACTAGCTTTGCAGAGTGTTGAAGGATGCTTCAGGGATCAGAGAAACTCATCACCTTTATGTGGGCAATGCCATTGTCTGGGAGATCAAGCGGCTATGGCACAGCGAACAAACAGGGATGGATCGAAGGTTCATCCGTTGCAGATGGTGGAAACCCTTCAGGTAGACTAACGTCAAAAAGTGGTGACCATAGCAAATCACCAGGGCAAGACAAATCACCGCGGAATCCAGAAGACCCTGAGAGCGGCTTCATGGCACGTTGAGTGACCATCTTCGCTTATATCAGATCGACAAGGGGTTGGAACCGGATGTAGAAATACCTAAGGCTGTTGCGGCATATAATCATTTTGTACACACCGTTACGGGTTTTTCGCCATTTGAGATCCTCTTTGAGTTTCGACAACAACACCGGACTATAAGAGCACCGCAGCAGACGGAGTGGAAATACACAACAACAATGTCGCTCGAAGAAAGTTATGGATGAAGGCACGAGGAGGAATGGAAAAGGAAAAAACCAGGAGGGTGGCGCGGGATAATTTAAAGGTCACTGACATAAAGGGAGCTATCAAAATCAAGGTCGTGTACAGAAAGTTGGAGTCAAACAGGGGTAAGGAGTCGCTGTATCTCCTTACCCCTGTTAGACCCCAACTAGAACCAGGCTCAATTCAGGGTGATAATTATTAGAGGTAGGAGGATCGTTTTTGGACTTTGGACCCTAGCCTCGACCGTACCTTAACCACTCCCGTGATCTAGGACTTTGGACCCTAGCCTAGAACCAGCCTTAACCACTGGTCACGTGACCTTGGACTTTGGACCCTAGCCTAGATCCTACCTTAACCACTTGTCACGTGACCTATGGGGGGGGGGATTTGATTTAAATTTTTACTTTGATCTACCCTTAACCACTCACGTGGTCAGATCGGTGATCATTAGGCAGCCAATTTGATCACGTGATCCCCTGGCGGGTAATTTAAATTCAAATTTAGTTCAACATAACCACTCACATGATCATTAAGCCCTCTTTTAAGTCACCGTCATCTGGGGCTGAGTGTGCCCGGAAGTCATTTTATTTTTATTTTGTTTACCCTACCACCCATCAAAGGGCTAAGTAACCACTTCTTATATTATAACCTCCGTACGCCATTTTGGTTTTTCTTGTAACTTGAGAGATTGAGGGTTTTTAGAAGTGGACACGGCCACCATTTTGCTTTTATACTGTTTGAGAGACTTACGGGTTCAGTGGAGCCAGAGTGCGCCCGACCGCCATTTTTTATTTTCCTCACGACCATTTTATTATGAGGTTCTTGCGATTTTCTTCTTTTCGTTAGCCGCCATTTTTTTTCAAGTGTGTCGTGGTCCTTTTCTTTTCATTCGTTACCATTTTAATTGGGATTCTTGGCATAAACAAACTTAAAGATAAATAGATCTGTTACTAAGTAGGACTTTTTAATCTCTCTTTTCTTTTAATAATTTCGACTTTGAACCTTATTCCCTCTGTTCTTAATCTTTTAGTGTAAACAATGTGAATAATTTGAACTGGTTAAACCTAAAATATAAACACTGATATGTAGACCTTTATCTTCTAATCCCTTCGATGAATGTAAACAGGGGACTTTGAACTTGTATAATTCCTAAAACATAAACAAACAGAGATAAATAGATCTGTTACTATGGAGGGTCTGGTAATCCTCTTATGTTCCTTCACCGCTATATTGATCACGTGACTTACGGGTTTAGTAGAGGCTTAATATACCCAGCCGCCATTTTATTTATAAGGATCTGCCTATCCTCTTCTTTTCCTTCACCGCCATATTGGTCAGGTGACCTACGGGTTTAGTGGCGTGTACTCGGCCGCTATTTTGTTGTTTTTTTAACGCCACCAGTTTATTAAGTGGGTCTCGCGATCTTCTTCTTTTCGTTCGGAGCTAGTTTATTACGAGGGTCTCAAAATACTCTTATTTTTGTTCACCGTCATATATATTACGTCTCGCGACCTTATTTCTTTTCATACTGGTTAAACCTAAAATATAAACACTGATATGTAGAATCTTTATCTTCTAATCCCTTCGATGAATGTAAACAAGGGACTTTGAACTTGTATAATCCCCAGAACATAAACAAACTAAGAGATAAATAGATCTGTTACAATGTAGGACTTTTTAATCTCTCTTATCTTTTAATACTTTCGACTTGAACTATAATACTTTCTATTTTAGTTTCTTCAGCGGATATCATCAAAGCATCATTTGATTCCCTAAGGTTTGCATTTTGAACAGGCAATACCCAAAACATAAACACCGATATTGGTCTCGATTATCATCTTCATCGGTTAAATTTTTCGGTCGAAGTGAAGAAACTTTGAACCACTAATAAATTACTTTTAGGAGTAGGATATATGACGTCATTATTATCAGCTAATAGAATTGTCAAATGTTAAAAATGTACGAATGGTCGTGTTATTTTTTTTTCGCCACCATTTTATTACGTGGGTCTCACGATCTTATTCCTTTCGATCACTGCCATATTGGTCACTTTGAACCTTAATCCTCTCTGTTCTTAATCTTTTAGTGTAAATAATTTGAACTGGTAAAACCTAAACACTGATATGTAGACCTTTATCTTTCAACTTGTATTATCCCTAATACATAAACAAACTGAGAGATAAATAGATCTATTACTAAGTAGGACTTTTTGATCTCTTTTATATTTTAATTCTTTTGACTTTGAACCATAATACTTTCTATATTAGTTTCCTTGTCGGATATCGGCAAAGCAACATTTAATTCCCGAATGTTTGAATTTTGAACATGTAATACCAAAAACATAAACACTAATATTGGACTCGGTTATCATCTTTATCAGTTAATTCTTTCGGTCGTAGTGAAGAAACTTAAAACCACTAATAAATTACAGATAGTAGTATGATAAGCGACGTAATTATTATCAGGTAATAGAGTTGCCATATGTTAAAAATGTAAAAATAGTCGTGTTAATTATTTTTAATTTCCTTTTACCTTCTTTATTCTCTACAACCTTCCCAGCTGTAACATAACCTTCATCAATCCAATGGAATACTTACGTTATAGACGCAGAGTGTGTTATAAATTGAAGAAATTATCAGATCTGTTATTGAATGCATCGATATCTTCACCGACATCTTAAAGCTTATTGGGAGGAATATTCTGAAATTTTATCATATCCTCTCTCTATTCCCTCTTACGACCACTCATATAGTTTTAAATTATCAACTAAGTATAATATGATAACATAATTTTAATATTAGAATATTACTAATAACTACAATTTGACTTTGAAATAAGTATAACGGTAATTCTTAAAGCATAACACTGATATAGTTAATCCTCTCTTATCTGTTATTTTTTCCGGTGGAAGCAAAGAAACTTTGAACCAATAGTTCATTACACATGGTAGTAGGATATGTGACGTTACTGTTATCAGCTAATAGAATTACCAGACTTGCTAATCTTGCTAATCTCGTATCTTATTATATTTTCGATGATTGTAAATTTTGAATCTCCTCAAAAAATAAAAGCAATGTAGGATTTTATTTAAAGATTTTATTAAACCGTTATTGAAAAATAAACCATGAACTCTGTCACTCTAATTTATTATTTATTTCCGGTAGTTTATTCCTTTCATCATTAAATGTATGTAGGCATTTTTCTTATTTTCGTATGTATATACGAGTATTATTCGTTAGAGAGCAGAACTTACGTCACTGGTCACATTATCCATAGTTTATATTTTCGGTTCTCTTCTTAATGTTTTCCTTTACCTATCTATTCGTTTACCTTTTTTCTAACCGTTATTTTTTACTCATAAGTTATATCCTTACTTCTTCGTTTTAAAATTTTAGTAACCTTCTAAATGTTTATTATTTCTTTAAACTTCGTGATATTTACATAATCTGCACACATTCGTGGGCTCAGTATACACCATCTCCATTTTTTTTTTTTTTTTTATCAGGCCTGTCACAGTACTTTGTTGGAGTATGGTCATAATTTTCCATGTGTCAACAATATTAGAAAACAGCAGTAGTAACACTGACAATTTTCCCTATCCCCCACTCCTTCCCTACATATAATTTCTAAAGCGTAAGCAATAGGATGGCAGTGATCGAAAGAAATTAGATTGGGAGACCCACGTAATAAAATGGTGGCGAAAAAAATAATTCAAAATGGCGGTCGGGCACATTCAGCTTCTGCCAAACCCGTGAGTCTCTCAAAAAGCAGGAAAACACAGAGAGCGAAGGGAGGTAATTATTTACAAAGTGGTTAGCTTGCCCTTTGATGGGTGGTGGTGTGAACAAAATAAAAATAAAATGGCGTCCAGGCACACTTAGCCCCTATGAAAATCCACAAATATTTGAAACATCAGAAAAATAAAATGACGACCGGGCACACTCAAGCCCTATCAAAACCTCAGGGCTCCTAAGTTATATTTAAAACAAAACGGCGATCGGGCACACTCATCCACTTCCTAAAGCCTAAGTATCTGAAGTCGCAAGGAAAACGAAATTACGGTCGGGTACACTCAGCCTCTGCCAAAGCTGTAAGGCTCTCAAACAACTTAAAAAATAAAATGGCGGTCGGGCACACTCAGCTCCTGGTTTTAGTATAAAAGTGGGTACCTCAGGTAATGAGTGGTTTAGGTTATGTCAAGCTAAAATTAAATTTAAATCCCTTCATATAATGATAATGAAATGGCGGCCGGGTACATTCAGCCTCTTCCAAATCTGTAAGTCTCTCAAACAGGGAAAAATGGCGGCCGGGCACACTCAGCCCCTGGTTTTAGTATAAAGGTGGGTACCTCAGGTTATGAGTGGTTTAGATTATGTCAAGTTAAAATTAAATTTAAATCTCCTCATATACTGATAATGAAATGGCGGCCGGGTACATTCAGCCTCTTCCAAATCTGTAAGTCTCTCAAACAGGGAAAAATGGCGGCCGGGCACACTCAGCCCCTGGTTTTAGTATAAAAGTGGGTACCTGATCTATCAATGGGTGGTGGGGATAACACGAGACCCTCATAATACAATGGTGGCTATCAAAAACAAAATGGCGGTCGGGAACACTCAGCCTCTGCCAAATCAGTAAGTCTCTCAAACAGGGGTAAAATGGCGGCCGGGCACACTCAAGCCCTGGTTGCAGTATAAAAGTGGGTACCTGATCCATCAATGGGTGGTGGGGATAACTTGAGACCCTCGTAATACAATGGTGTCTTTCCAAACTAAAATGGCGGCCGGGTACACCCAGCCTCTACCAAACACGTAAGGCTCTAAAACAGCATAACAACAAAATGGCAGTGCGAGCGAACTTACAGTCACGTGATCATAAGGCAGCAATCGGAAGCTAGTATTTGGTCACGTGACTCATGGCAGGGGATTTAAATTTACCTCGACATAACCTTAACCACTCACGTGATTCGTCACTGGGCCACACCCTCTTTTAAGTCACGTGACTTAGTTGTGCCGGGCCACCATATTGTTCGTATAATTGTGTAAACAATGTACTTTGAACTGGTTAATCCTATAACGTATACGATGATATGTAGAGTTATATCTTTATATCCATTCGATGATAGAAAACAAGGGACTTTGAACTTGTATATTCCCTAAAAAGTAAATAAATCGGGTTGTAAATAGACTTGTACATATGAATTCTTTCTCAGTCTTCGTTCCAGCGTGCTTTATTAAACACCACCTCCGGAAATGTGTAAGTCGATTTATTTAAATTTCTTAAAGTAATTTCCTTTCTTTTTTCTTCTGTATTAATTTTTTTTTCTTAGTTTAATATCATAAAAGATTTTTTTACTATCGATTTTTTTTTTTATTTTTCCTTATTTGATATTTTTAAGAGTTATAATCTTTTGTATTTTATTATTTATATGTCACCACTGTTTGCACCATAATATAACTTTTAATTTCATGAAGATATTATAAAATAAATATCCTATTTTATGCTTTAGTTAGAAAAAACATGACCATTGGTACATTTTTAACATTTGGCAATTCTATTAGCTGATAAGAAAGACGTCACATATCCTACTTCTATAAGTAATTTATCAGTGGTTCAAAGTTTCTTCACTTCGACCGAAAGATTTAACTGATGAAGATGATAATCGAGACCAATATCGGTGCAAAAATGCAATCCTTAGGGAATTAAATGATACTTTGTTGATATCCGCTGAGGAAAATAAAATAGAAAGTATTATAGTTCAAAGTCGAAAGTATTAAAAGATAAGAGAGATTACAAAGTCCTACATAGTAACAGATCTATTTATCTCTGTTTGTTTATGGTTTAGGGATTATAAATTTTATATTAAAGAAAAAGGTCGCGAGACCCTCGTCATAAATATGGCGGCGAACAAAAATAAGAGGATTGTAAAAACTAAACTGGCGGTGTTAAAAAACAACAAAATGGTGGCCGAGTGCAAGTCACTAAACCCGTAGGTCACGTGACCAATATGGTGGTGAAGGAAAAGAAGAGGATCGCGAGACCCTTATAAATAAAATGGCGCCAGGTTACATTCAGCCTCTACTAAACCCGTAAGTCACGTGATCAATATAGCGGTGAAGGAACATAAGAGGATCGCCAGACCCTCCATAGTAACAGATCTATTTATCTCTGTTTGTTTATGTTTTAGGGATTATACAAGTTCAAAGTCCCCTGTTTACATTCATCGAAGGGAATAGAAGATAAAGGTCTACATATCAGTGTTTATATTTTAGGTTTAACCAGTTCAAATTATTCACATGGTTTACACTAAAAGATTAAAAACAGAGGGAATAAGGTTCAAAGTCGAAATTATTAAAAGAAAAGAGAGATTAAAAAGTCCTACTTAGTAACAGATCTACGAAAAGAAAAGGACCACGAAACACTTGAAAAAAAGGCGGCTAACTAAAAGAAGAAGATCGCAAGACCCTCATAATAAAATGATCGTGAGGAAAATAAAAAATGGCGGTCGGGCTCCAGCAAACCCGTAAGTCTCCCAAACAGTATAAAAGCAAAATGGCGGCCGTGTAGACTATGGCACTTCTAAAACCCTCAATCTCTCAAGTTGCAAGAAAAACCAAAATGGCGTACGGAGGTTATAATATAAGAAGTGGTTACCTAGCCCTTCGATGGGTAGTGTGGTAAACAAAATAAAAATAAAATAACTTCCGTGCACACCCAGCCCCTGGTGACGCTCACGTGTCCTAATGATCATGTGAGTTGTTGTGTTGAACTAAATTTGAATTTAAATCCCCCGGCCAGGGGGTCACGTGACCAAATACTAGCCTCTGATCGGCTACCTAATGATCGCGTGACCGACCAGGTGAGTGGTTAAGGGTAGGTCAATGTAAAAATTTAAATCCAAAGCCCCCCATAGGTCACGTGACCAGTGGTTAAGGTAGGTTCGGGGCTAGGGTCCAAAGTCCAAGGGCACGTGAGTGGTTAAGGTAGGGTCGAGGCTAGGGTTCAAAGTACAAAATAACTTATTGCCCTGCGCCAGAACCAGTTTTTTATCCCTACTGTTTTTTATCGCTGGAAGGTTGTAGTAACATTTTTGAGGCCAAACGGCATCCTTGTAAATTCATTGTGGCCTCTCTCGAATGTGAATGCTATCTTACGTTGATCCCTAGGGTGCATTTTGATTTGATGATATAACTAATTATTCCCTGGTGTTTTAAACATTGAAGGTCTTCCCGGATGTGGTGACGTAGCTCTCCTCTCTTTCACGTATGTTGCTTTGTCTTGTTTTAGAGAGATTTCATTGACCATCCTCCCGGTCGTCCCGAGCTTGTCCCCTTGTTTAAAAAAGGTATCTTCATATTCTCTCTTAATCCTCTCCAGTCCTCGGCCTGATTGATTGTTGCAACGTGTGCGGCCTCGGTTTTTCTCTGTCGATGAAATTTTTACATTTTACTCCACAACTTAATTCTCCAATTTTCCTTGATAGTCTTAACCCAAGCACCCACCTTCCCTAGCAGGTCACACCCCAAAATCACTTTGCATTGCTTCGGCATACTCCCTACGATATGTACTGGCTAGTTCTCTCTACTAAATCGCCACCGAGTCAAACCTATCTCTACCACCCCTCCACCAGGGTGATTAATTTACACTGACATTTCTGGATCTGTTGTGTCCTCTCTCACTACAGTTTTTCTAGGGCTTCTCGGCACATGATGGTGTTGGAACTGCCGGAGTCCACTAGGCACCTCACTCCTGCTATCTCTATTATAGCCGCTCTTCTCCCTCACATTATAATTCAGCAGTGTGCGATCGCCCATCAGGCGACATCCGCTTCAGATGTCTCGCGTCTTCCTCTCTCCAGTTCCTCGCCTCCACGTTCTCTGTTATCTTGTTTCCATCCTCCTGTTTCAACTCCGTCCCCTTGACTTACTCGGTTCCGTGGCTCTTCAGCTTCTTCTTCGGTCTCCGACGTTCCTGATGCTTCCGTGGATTCGTCTGAAGATCTACTCAACCTACGGTGATGTCTCCGTATCTGTTAGGCGTTGATCTCCATAGGTTCGCCCCGGCCCATATCTCTTCTTCGGTACATATATGGGCACTTTAGCTATGTGTCCCTTATTTCAGCATTCAAAGCATCTCGTGCGCGGGCAATGTGCCACTAAATGCCCAATCTTTCCACAACCGTGACACTTGCGGTCCTCCCGCCAACTATTATTTCTGGGTTTAGCTAGGCTTCTTATATTTTCTTGGTTCCTAGCTCTCTTCTATCCTTTCCGTGTTCTCTCCTCCTCCAAGGGTTATGCATGTTTCTGGGCCGTTGGTATTCTATCCGGGTCCACTTTGGCTCTTCTACTTCCATTTGAGCCACCACCTTTCTAGTGCTTGTTTCTATGAGGTCTTGAGCAATTTCCACGAACGAGCGCTCTCTCGGAAATCCTTCCTTCTCCCCTAGCTCCTCCTTTTCCAACTGTATCTTTAGTACCAGTGATAAGAACTGCCTCCGACCCTGTACCTGGATTGTTTCCATCATTTTGCTGAGTTTATCTTGTATTCTGTTAAAGCGTGTCAGGGGTTCCACGGCATATTTCCCACTAGACTGTTTTGGTTTTTTCCTCTCCCTGATCATCATAGATATGTCCTCTTCTGGGGCCTACCGTCCTCCCCCGAACGCCTTCTTTAATCTTTCCATAATAACTCTCCAAGGGGTCTCTTCATCGGCCTGAATTTGGTTGAGGATGCTTCTCTTTTCTCAGCAGATGACCGCTGCTTTTAATGCC
>NW_027106607.1:72457-75291 GCF_000696795.3 Halyomorpha halys
TTCTCTTTTCTCAGCAGATGACCGCTGCTTTTAATGCCCCTGCATCTTCGCTATCGAGTAGATTTTCGATAGACTTCGCTTCAATTCGGCTTATTGTCGGTCACCCCCTTTTATGAAGCGTCTCAGTTCTCATATTTCCTCGGTAAACCGTTCTAGGTCGGTCAGAAACGGCCATCCTCAAGTCTTGGGCGGTTGCTGTGCTAAGTGTTGTAGAGCGGGCTCCCACTAGAGAAACTTCCGGTAGTGGGGCAAACTCCGGGGGTGGAGGAATCACCTCTATGGAAGGTGGGTTCTGGACTCCATTTTGATTTAAAGCTTCCAGGTTAAAAACTGCTTGTCTAACGATCCCGTTGCCATTAGCTATCATTTAGAAAAAAAAAATGAAAGAAACAAATTCTTCTTAAAAGAAAAAAGTAATCCGGTTTTCGCATATCAGTGAAACCAAAATGTTAAAAAAGAGAAGAAGGATCTAACACGCTTGGACTGCTATAAATTACTTTCTTTATTGGGTTCTGTTTAAGTAAGGTGCCCCCTCACTTCAGAAAAGAAATTCATGATGCCATCTAGTGGCAAAGATTTGCGGTAAGAAGCCTGGGCAGTCATCTTGGTCCCCACAACAAAGGGGTTAGTACCAATCGAGAAGCCATCCTGACCTGGACATGAGAAGAAGAGGACAAAACTCTTCAAGAAGGTCTCTTCTCATAATGATGAGGGAGTAAATCCTTTGACTCAGGCGAGAGAGGCGTTGGCGGCAGGAGGATGAGAAGAGAGAACCCTCCTTCCATAATCACATTCACGTCACAACCAACCTTCCAGCTCCATATAATCAACCAAATAAACTGTAATCTTCATCAATTAATGTAATAAAACCAGATTTACAACTAACATATATTGTAACTATTTTGCTCAAACCTTACAACAAATTGTGTCAGAAAACTTATTTAAATAGAGTCCACTCCATCAATACCAGTAAATTATCAGTAATTTCTTTATTTAAACCAGTTTACCAGCATATAATAATTAATTTGGGTATTACCTCCCAATTTTACTCCGTGGAATACCTAAATTAAACAAGTGGTCCTCCATGCCTTGGATATTTCACAATTAAACATAGAGGTTATCCGGGCCATGGATATGTCATAATAAATTCAAATGTGTTATAACTTAATAAAGGTTTGTTAGAATCTCTTCTGTAAAGCTTAGTTTGTTACAATAATTGTTTTCATAGTAAAGCATTCAATTTTTTCTCAAAATGTTATCCTGTATATACTTCAAAGGTTAGTTTCTCCTTTGTGCCAAAATTATGTAAAAAGTGACTATGTTCTTATCAATTAATGTGTTCCTAACAAACCATTGGATATGATAATTTCAGCTATGTTTATACCATTAACTTTAACAAACTAGGCGAACAATGCACATAAAGTTGTAACTGATTATCAAATTTGAATTACCTAAAAAAATTAGTGATGGAAAGATACATTAAAACCAATTTTAATTCATATGAACATGGCCAACTCATTGTTTTTGATCTAAGGTTAGATAATTAATTACAGTGAAAAGTTTACTGAGTAATAAATATAAAGCAATCATTATTAACGATTTATTAATTTAAATTCAGGCATAGTGAATGCCAATAATCGGCATTATAAAAAACAAAAATTATTTACTACCTTGTTAAGTACCATGTGCTTTACTCACAAAATTTGAATGTATTTAATCCTATTAGGTGTATTTATAACCATAATTATTGTGTCTTCTTGTATTATGTACACAAAAAGGAACCAGGCATTTAATTCACTCTTAAAAATTATTTATTAATCATTGATACTTTACATCATTAATAATTTCATTGTTAGTTAATGAATACATCAAATCAGTATTATTTACAATCACTCATCATTACTTATTACTGTAAAAACAGGCACTAGTTAACAGAAATTCGGTGCACAAATCGCATATGATACTACCGTGCATTAACATCACTTCAGAACCGCCATTATCCCTGGCGTTCACGAACGACTCGTTCACTCTACACAGAGGTAGCAACATTCTAAGACTTGATACTTCAAACCAAGCACATCTTGTGACAGTAAGACTTGGGTTTTCCTTAACCCCAACCCTAGGGTATTTGACCCAGCTTAAAAGAGGCATCAGGACTATTGAGCTGTATTTAAACGTCACCCACTTATTTGACGTTCAAAGGTGTTTAACATTTGTTTTTAATCACTCTTTTGTCTGTTGACAATTATTTTAAATGATTCAATTAATCATAGGTCCTTATTAATTCAATTAATGCCTGGTTCGCTTAATTTTCTTTTCTCTCTTGTTCCCTCTCACTCTTGTCTCGCGTCGCTCCCCTTTGCCTGGTTGGTCTATCACATGAATATTATGGCAACCAGACCATTAGATTCCACACCGAATTGTGGAGTTCAAATTACAACACTTGAAAAGAAACTCAAGTGTTTACATCAGAACATTATTGGCTGCGCAAAAGCCGGAGAAAAAACTCTTGCTGGTCTTCAGAGAGCTACCTTATTCGAAGCTCATTTAGAAGCTTCCCAGTCTGATTGGCAGACATTTCAGGAAAAATGGGATGAGTATGACGCCATGCTAGTTGTAACTAGTGGTGACCTCCCCAGTCACAGCATGAAAGACATGTATGACGCATGCAGAGATGAAATTATTTTGGCAAGATCCTTCTTGTTTAAAATAAGAGATTGCAAGCAAGCAGCTCAGATTCGTCCTTGGATTTAACTATCAGAGAATATTCAATCAAAGAATAATCCAAACCAACAGAAACCAGATAACCAAGAATCTGGTTCTGATTTTTGATG
>NW_027106607.1:79811-81858 GCF_000696795.3 Halyomorpha halys
TCCCGATCCCAAATTTGGTGTCCATAGATAGTCGGATCGTGAAGAGGGCTATCAAGTCGACATCATTGGACTCATCGCCGGGGCCGGATGGTGTGTTGATCCGCACAATAAAATACTTTGAAGTAACACACATCATCAAGTATATTGCGGAGATCATGCTGAAGGTGGGATATGTACCAGAACCTCTACGCCAAGGGCGCACAATATTGGTCTACAAGGGTAAGGGAGACCCAAAAAGCATTTCCTCCTGGAGGCCAATAACGATATATTCGATTGTGCGCCGAATCATCGAAAAGGTTCTGGATATCGAATTGAGAACAGTTCACCTTTAGCAAATGTCAAAGGGGCTTCATCAAGGGTCTGCCGGGAACACATGTAAGCGCTAGAATCATCGACGCGATCATAAAACATGCCAAAAGTTGGAAAAAAGATTGCGCGGTGGTTTTTCTGGACGTCGTTGGCGCTTTTGACAACGTTGGTCACGGGCACATAGTGAGCTCGGTGGAGGCAAGAGGTGTGTCATCCGACCTTACAAATGTGATTGCGGCTTTCCTAACCACAAATAAGATAAAGATCACGATTGGAACACACACGACTAGCCAGATCAGTGTCTTGCGGGGGGTGCCTCAGGGAGGGCCCTTGTCGCCTTCGCTGTTCAACCTAGCAATCGATCATTTGTACCGCGAGCTCTGTGATCAGGAGTTTGCCAATAAGTTTGGATATGACCTGAAAAGTGACCAAGAGAACGTGGTCCTCACAGGGTTCGCGGACTATCAGGCTGTAACGGCGCGCGACTGGGGTTCTGCAGAAAGAATAATAAATGGTGTACAGAGGCTGCTCGCGGAGATTGGTTTGGCAATTAACGCAAAGAAAAGTGTGGTTATCGTGTTGGACAAAGGAGAGCTGCGGTCAACAAAGCTCTCCCTCGAGAATACAGAGGTCATCCAAACGGCAAAAGCCGAGGACACCATCAAATATCTTGGATGTACATTCTCGGGAGAGCTAGTATTTGGTGGTGAAGAGGTGGTGACAAAATTAAATAATAACCTCGATAAGTTGGTGAGCTCATGCCTCCTCAAACCGGAACAAAAGATCAACGTTGTCAACCAATACTTGTTCCCGGGCCTTGTTTACCCTCTCCAGACTGCTCCCCTTACAAAGATACGTCCTGCGGTATTGGAGGGCATTGATACCAATATCCGCAGGAGTATTAAGGCCATCATTGGACTCCCCGCTAACACCTCGTCGGTGATGCTGTACGCACCCAGGAGATATCGAGGACTGGGTCTGATCCGCTGTCAATGGGAAGCTCTACTAGAGCATTGGTCCATTGCCCAGCGACTGTCGAATGTTCCGGATGCCCTATTCCAGTCCATATTCAGTTACGAAACCGAAATCGCGGCATGTGCTGATAGACTTGGGGTGGATAGTGGCAACCAAAGTGTAAGAGCTCTACGACAGTCGTTATGTGAGGAGGCGTTCGAAGAATGGGCCAGTTGCAGATGGCAGGGTATCGGTGTTCGCCATTTCAAAGAGACCCCGATAGCAAATAGATATGTATGCGACAAGCAGGTACTTTTGGGGTCAGAATGGGCGAACGCCCTGAAACTTAATATCAATTACGCACCCCTGCGTGGAGTCCCAGGAGCCAGTGGACAGCAAGGAGAAGTAGGGTCCCTCTATCGCAAATGCGGCAGAGAGTCTGAAACACCAGCGCATGTGCTGGGAAAATGCCCCAACAACCTCCCTCCTTATAACACGCCGGCACCACAGGGTCAAAGAAGAATTGATGAAGTTCCTTGAAAAAAAAGACTTCGCCTGCTTTGAGAAGGTCTATTGTATTGACACCGACGGATCCGTAAGATATGCCGATATTGTCGCGTTTACAAAAGTCGGAGACACGGCTCTTGTCTAGGATCCGACGGTGAGATTTGAAAGTAATGACCTCGAACAGGAAGGTGGAGTGGAAAGGGAAAAAAAGAAAATATATGAAAAATGCGTCCCTTTCCTTAAGGAAAAATTCCGCGAGACCTTCGGAGAGAGAGAG
>NW_027106607.1:81908-83534 GCF_000696795.3 Halyomorpha halys
CTCCGGTAAACCGTTCAAGAGACTCTTCTGGTAGTGGGGCAAGCTCCGGGGGTGGAGGAGTCACCTCCATGGGAGGTAAGTTCTGGATCCTATATTGATTCAAACCTTCCAGGTTAAAAATCGCTTGTCTAACGATCCAGTTGCCATTAGTAGCCATTATTTACAAAAATGAGAATGAAAATTGAAGATGATAAAAACAACAACAAAAATTCTTCTTAAAAGATAAAAAATTAATCCGGTATTTAAAGCTCCCGGGTTTCGGCACCAGTTAAGTTTTGGGGAAAGCAAAATGTCAAAAAAAGAGAAGAAGGAATAAGATGTAACACGTTTGAACTGCTGTGACATACTGGCTTTATTGGGTTCAGCACATCTTTATATATACACATGATCAGCTGATCTCCTCAGTCAGCTGACATCGAAGTACCAGCTGACTGTAACTTGGAGTTCGGCTCTTGCCGTTGACAGGCGCACATCATGTCCGCGCTGTCCATGTGTGTGGGCGGGCTATTGTTGTCCGATTCGATTGAAAATTGGCACAGTCGAGGATATTGGTGCAAGGGAGTTGTCTGCCGATTTTCGAGTGGATCGAGCTGATATTTGGAGGTCTAGCGAGAGGAGAAGCGGCGACACCAAGCCGGGGTCGGCTGCTGTTATCACTTGGAAGGAACAGACCTGTCACCCCCCCACCATACACTGCACCCAGCTGGTGGACAATCAAGGTCACCTTATCTTCGCGGATCACGTCATCTGTTATCGGAGGAGCCAGCACTCTGTATTGTTATTGTATATGTGTAGCTAGCTAGTTTTGATATTATTGCATGATGGGGGAATTTTTTTTTTTTTTCTTCTGTAGCTTTATATTGAAATGTGATTAATTGTTCTGTATACTGGTGGAGATATTGAATGTGTAACTGGAACACATTAAATAGCCAGTTGTGCCATAGTTGATTGGGAAGAGAGTAATTCATTTGTGGCTCTAAGTATTTTTTTTTTTCCTACTCTTTTGGGTCCTCTTTTGAGATTTCGTTTTTTTTATTTCGTTTTTCAGACATTTGTTATGCATAGCAGTGGTCAGATAAATAGAGGTAATCACTTGGATGTCTTCTTTTATTAAGTTCGTTTACCAGATTTTTTTGTTCTCTCTTAACTTGACTTATTATCCAGTGACTCATTTATATTAAACAATTATTAATATATTTATAAGGATTTAACGAGTTTTATGTTTGTTTGTTTTTTTTTAACCATATTTATGTCTGAAATGTTTGTATATATATTTTAACCTACTGACTCTAAATCTTAAAATACTTTCATATTTGTTTATTTATTGTTATTTATTTATAATCATAATCATACGAGCTATAATTCTATATTTGCATGCATACATCTATTTAGTAAATCTTTAAACAATTTTAAAGCTATATGTAGCATATATATATATAAGTTACAGCCTCAGTCAGCTGTTACTTCGATGTCAGCTGACTGAGGAGATCAGCTGATCGCAGGTATATAAAGAGATGTACCAAACCCAATAAAGATAGTGTTTTACAGCAGTTCAAGCGAGTTAGATCTTATTCCTTCTTCTCTTTTTTGACATTTTGCTTTGGCCAATACTTAACTGGTGCCGAA
>NW_027106607.1:86007-86337 GCF_000696795.3 Halyomorpha halys
CTAATCATTTTTTTAGCATTTTATTTAGTATCTTTATATTAATAAATTAGGTATATAATTTTTTACATTGATGCTTAATGAATTCTCCATGCATGTGAAAAGGTCTCGGTATCTGGTGGTTAAATATTGATGAATATAGGAAATATGAGTTCAGACCAACATAGGCCCGACAGAATCGAACTTTGACAAACAGTATGCCTTCCAAGAGCGGGAGGCACTGTTCAGGAGGCAGTGTTGGTCTCCGTGATGACAATGGATGCCACTGGAGATTGCGAAAAAAAGTGTGTTAAGGTCGAGTGGCAGGATGATAAAGGTGTGATATTGGGCAAG
>NW_027106607.1:90067-113054 GCF_000696795.3 Halyomorpha halys
TCCGATTACGGATTGATAAGTATGCTGTGTGAGATGGCAACCTAATGTATTTAGGCAGCATAGATGAATAAATAAAGTATTTCTCTCTTGCTATATATACAGAGAATGAAGAAGGAAAAAAAAGAATTCTTATCAATTAACAAAACAATTAAAACTTATAGGTTGACTTAATAACTATATTTACATTATTATCCAAAAGAGTATAAAAGTGAATATAAAATAAAAACAAAATAAAATTTAGTTCAAACCCCACGTAGTCCTCCACTTCTATTGTTAATAATCGTCTATTGAAGTAAACACCATAATTTTTAAAAGCAAAACATTTCTCACATGGTGATATTCCGGTTCAAACCATAAAGGCAGACGGCCTTTAAACTATTAACACTTCACATTGAACAATCGTAACGTGTTCCAAAATGAAACTGCCACCTTCAGAAAACCAAAACTCACTCGTCTGAACAAACGCGTTCCAGAATCAAAGTGTCGCCTTCACAAAAACAAAACCCACTCGTCTCAAACATATCGCTCGTGTTTTGTTTTTTATCATGACAACCGTAACACCTCTTGTCTACACAGATCTAGCCTGTGTTTTTATTGCACCATGGCAACCGTAACAAGGGGTAACTCTCGATCTTCTCCTGCTGGAAGAAATGATGATGTTTAAATTCAAGAAAGAGGGCTTGGCAGGTCTGCCGGCAAATCTTCAGGTGAGGGTTGACGAGAGCCCAAGTAAATGGAAAGCCATTCTCCAGGAGGACACCACCAAAGAATAGAACCGGCGTTGGATGACTAGCCCAAAAGGTGCAACATTAAGCAAATATTCCCCCACGGTCACGAATGAAAGCAAAGTGGGTCCTCCCAGACTACTGGCTCTCTCAATTTCTCACGGGGGATAGGGGATTTCGAGCCAAGCTTCATGGCCACGGGATGGATATCGACCCCCTATGCCCTAGTTGTGGTGTTCCGGAGACGTCCGAGCATCATCATAGACTGTATCGCCTTTGATGCATTACGGGCCAGATTTCTGAGGAAAACCTCCGTCCTCACAGAGAACGACTTCCCTCAGCTAGTAAGCGAAGAAAACTACCATTATTACAAAGAATTTATATGTGGGTGGAAAACAATTATTGGACCAAGCCACTTCAATATCCGTCAAAGAAGAAGACGAGCCCCTGGAATGCCTGCAGACGCAACACGCACAGAAGACTGAAAACTGATGGAAGCAATAAGAAAACTTAGTAAATTATTAATTGTAAATTGATTTATTAGCAGTAGTTTGATGATGGATATGTAACATCGAACTGATGCTGCACACCTGAATTTCTTGTAAGGCAGGGGAAGGTGGAATAAAAAAAATTAAAAAAATGCTGAACGGAAAGCTGGACACTTACACTTCCGCTGGGGTGGTCAGCATCTCCATTTCCTGCACATAATGCGCATTGCGGTTTCTGGTCACAGTCAGTAGCTTTGTGACCGCACAGTTTCGACATAGGGAGGTCCTATCCTTTCCAACACAATTCCGGGCTATGGGTCCATACTCCCAGCAACGGGAACAGTTTGGAACTCTAAGTCTTTTGCGTAAACGGCTAACAACAAGGCCTGCTCGAACCTTTCCTTGAGCCATAACCTTCCTAGCTTGGAGAACCGGAAGTGAAATAACCGCTGTTTGTGTACCTCTATGTGCTTGACGGATAGATTTCACTGTTGTGGCGGGCACTGACTCTTCGCCTAGGAGAGGTTTTAAGGCCTCCCCAACAGCTCGAAAAGGGACTCCTCCGTCCAAGTTCGGACGTCCGCCCCTTCATCAAGCACTCCCTCCATTGAGCTTTTTAGTGCAGCAAGAGATTTCTCTTTCTTCCAGTCCAATTGGAGTAAGAGGTCACCTTTATTAATTTTCCGGACCTTGAATTGAAGCGGCCATCTCCACCATCACCGGATATTCTCTCACCTTTCGCAGGACATCTGAGTAGGACTGGCTCTCCGGTATTTTTATAATTACTGCATCAGGCCTCAATGGCTTCGGGCGAGGTTTCTTCCTCGATCTTTTCCGCACCTCTTGTCATAGCTCCTCCGGTTGTTCTCCACGTTGAGCTGCATTAGATCTCTGTGGGCGACCTAAATTATGACAACTTGTGCATTGGGTTGTGCGGTTTTCTTCTTGTTTTTCTTTTTGTCGCCCGCCAAAGAAGGTGTGGTTACTGTCCTTTCTTACTTAACAGCATTCTTCCTTGGTGGACTGGCCTCCTTCGTTTGGGTGTAACCATCTGCAGTTTCAATAAGGAGGGCAGCTGTTTCCAACTTTTCAAAGTTATAGTTATAGTTGGATTTCGCATGCATAACCTCTTATCTTACCATGGACGTTATTATTGAGAGAAGCTGTTTAATTTTGCTTCCAAGATTATGCATATTCTCTGTAGTTGTTAGTCTTGTGGCATTAGATGCTACAATGGCCAACTCTTCCACCATTGCAGCACTGCGGTCGTATGACGACGACGCCGGGGAACCCGTTTTCGCATTCCATATCGACGCCGGTACTGGGGTTCCGTGCCCCTGCACCGTAGCACAATTAACGTTACCTTCCATCGTTTGTGACTTCAGATTTTCACTTTTTATACCTCCTACCAGGTTTTGAAACAGACGCTTACCAGTACGCCGCATATTCAAGGAACCATCGCGCCTGGATTTGAATCTAGTTTTGGTCCACCCCGGGTATTTTATTTCCCCAGTTCTCGATATATCTGGTGAGAATCCCCCTATCCGCCTCCTGGAGAGGCCCCCGATGGGAGACTAGCTACTCCACACGGATGTGTTTTGTGTTGGAGGGGGGGGGAGCGCGCGTGTGCGTGCGTTCTTGCGTGCGTGCGCGTGTTACCTGAACTAAAAGATAAGAAGAACCTACTAATACCACTATACACTCCACCAGTTCCCGAAGAATACGCACTCTGGCCTGAAGTAGTGCTATATGTTATACTAGTAGTCAATGTCATGTGACCAGATAAATAAGATGAACTAAAAAATGAATATGGTAATGTTTGGTAAGTAGGTTCTTGACACAAACCAGATGAGACAGGAGAAACAGTTAAATCACTTCTTTGTAATATGGATTTACCTAACAGGATTAAAACTAGTCTCATTTGGAAGGAGAGAATCATTTGTTGCACCCGATTGATGAGGCAACTGTGTGATGTAAAAATTTTTTATTGTACAAATGTTGCTCTGTGGCAAACTGGGAATATATCGATTGTATTACAAGCCGGTATGTAACAGTAGTGGAAGGATGCTAAGCCTTGTGTTGTTAGTTCTCACTACAGTAAGAACGTTTTATGTTATTTAACCGTAACTAATAAAACAGTAAAAACATTTTATTTGTGTCCACCGCCCTCGCGTTCAACAGGTTATGGGCCCAGGCATTTCGCGAAATTAAAAATGTGTAGTGAGACAGTAAAAACAGTTCGGTAGTGTTTGCTTGTGTTCAAATACTTCGTAAAGTGAAAACATTTAAGTGCAAGCAGTAATATAAAATGGATCTCAACAGCTTCAATGAAATAAATCAGATCGAGCCGCTGACAGGACCTGAGAACTTCCAAATGTGAAAATTCAAGATAACCATCTTCTTAAAAGCCTACGGGTTTTTGATATCATTTCTAAAGAATTTGAGGCTCCCAGAAATCACCAAAGTAAAGAATATGAGGTGTATGTACTAAATGATGCTAAAGCGCAAAACGTAATAGTAACAACAGTGAATAAGAGAGCATTAACTCATATTATGACTTATACTAAAGCAAGTCAAATGTATTCTAAAATATGTGACATATATGAGAGAGATCTTTCTCAGCAAAAGTTTGAACTTTTGCATGAATTCTTTAATTTTAAATTTACAACAGGAGTAGACTTGGCCAGCCACATAAGGCCTATCGAAAATTTGGTATTAAGATTAAAATAAAAAACAATAACACTTCCAGAGCAGAATAAATATTTTATATGTGCTTGGGAAAGCACAGGCTCAGATGTGAAAACTCTTTCAAATTTAACGACAAGACTGATGGCTGAAGAAAGACGCTACTGAGGAAACAGACATTCCAGTTGGGTTGAAAACTCATGTAAAAACAAATTGGATGACTTCTTCTGACAAGAGGAAATGTTTTTCTTGCTACCAAGAAGGACATGTGAGTAAAGACTGCTTAACCAAGAAAAAACCCTGTGGTATATATAGAAAAAAAAACACCGAGAGAAGGACTGCTTCTTTCGTAAAAACAAAGTGAAAACGTCAGCAGCTTCTTTCCTTACAGAAAGCTGCAGTAAATCATCAACTGAATGGATATTAGATTCAGGTTCCAAGGGAAATATGACCAACAATGAAAGTGTATTGTCGCAGGCACAACCTATTGATGCTGAGGTAGATCTGGCTCAAAACTGTGCATGTACATACAAGATGTGATGTACATATCAGATCTCAGTAGAAATTTGTTGTCTGTGGATAAAGTGATACAGAACGGTGGATACATAACTTTCTCTAAAAACAAAGTGAAAATTTGAAAAAATGATACTGTGATTGTTGGGGAAAGATCTCCAAAGGGATTTTATGTAGTGAACTTGAAGGTTGATTTACATGCGAAAGCTTATGCAACTAATGTACCACAAAACAAAAAAAATAAATCAAAAAAGACACTGAAAGATCTGTATAGTTGGTGTTGACAAAGAATCAACTACTTCATCTTCTGATGAAAATTTACCTGAAGATGGAAGAGAATTGGAAGAACAAGCTGATGCAGGAGACCGAAACAATTTGAGATTTGAAACGGAAGATAATCTACAGATAAAGAGGTATCCTAGCAGACGTGAAGTTTCATTAAGATGCTCAGAAAATTCTAGATTATGCTTCAAACATATATATTAAAAAGAAATTACTGTAAATTATAAAATAAAATAAAAATAAACGAGATAAAAATTTATGAAACAAATTACTTCTTTGTATTTTTCTTCTTCTTTTTCTTCCTCCTCAGTGCCTCTCAGCGTAGAGGTGCCTCGATCCAAGTGTTCCATCTATCCCGGTCCCTTGCCAATGCCCTCATGGAATCCAACATCTTTGCTCTCGTCTCTTCCAGTCTAGCCACATTTTTCACAATCCTTGGCCTTCCACTTGGTCTTTTGCCAGTTGGCTTAGCTTCGAAAACTTTTCGCGGTCCACGGTCTTCATCCATTCGGCATATATGTCCAAACCAAGCCTCTTCTCTAGAATTCCAGTTACTGGTTTCACCCCTAGCTTCTCTCTTATTCTTGCATTCCTGATGTGTTCCCTTCGTGTTCGGCCAGCTACTTTTCTGAGATATTTCATTTCTGAGGCGGTGAGGGTGAGAAGGTAAATTGCATTAAAAATTTGAAGTTTTAATTTTCTCTCAACTTCACGCTTCCCAACAACTGTATTGCCTGTATTACCATCTCTGCTAATAACTGTACCTAGGTATGTGTCTTCTGCTGCCTCTATGATTTGTCCTCTACAAGTAATTTGCACTTCTTCAGGTTATCGTCAAATTTGCATGACTTTGCTTTCACTTGTATTTATCGTCATGCCTTTCCTCTCCAGTTCCGTTTCCCATTCCACTACAGCTTGCTGAAGATTCTGCACGGAGTCCACTATGAGTACAATATCATCGGCTTAGGGAAGTGTCCGAGCAAATACTGTTCTCAAGTTCCATTTCTCTACTACCGTTCGTGTCGTCCTTCTTTTACATATTTTCAATACCTCGTCCATCAGAACAATAAAAAGGAGAGAGCTTAGACTATCTCCCTGTTTGACACCTCTCTTCATATCAAAGCTCCCAGACTCCTTTCCATTTATCCTGACTTTACCCTATGAGCCCTCATACGAAGATTTTATGGCTACTATAAGTTCTAAAGGGACGTTTTTTGTCTTCAATGCATTCCATATTTCGATTCTTGGGACTGAATCAAAAGCGGCTTGCAGATCTAAAAAAAGCTAATTATACATTTTTATCCCTATCCCAAGCCTTTTCTATCATGGTCCTCAATGAAAATATAATATATCTGTCTAAAAGGCCTGAAAGCGGCTTGCTCTTCTTCAAGGTTCTTTTCTACTACATCTCTGAGTCTCTTCTCGAGGACTGATGTATATAACGTATGTACCACTTGGGACAAGCATACTTCTTTGTATTAAAAAAAAGAATAACAACAAAAAAACACAACATTTATACGGTCTTTATAGGAAAAAACTGAAAGATGTGCCTTGGGCAATATGTTATAGAAATGTATATATATGACCTCCGTCCAGCTGAGAAAGTAGAGATATGTAGTGGTGTGCAGACTGAGTTATTTACGTAAAAATATAAGATGAAAGTGTGGTTTCGTATAGATTGTATGTGGCTTGGCCAGATGAATACTATGTACTGATAAAAGCCTTGCTGGTGATCTGTTGGATAAACAATCCAGGCTTAGTATCATTGCAATCTTCATAATCAGCGACTGCCGGCCGTTTACATAAAACAGATCGCGCAGGCACACAAAAACTTGCATATTTTAATATTGCACAAAACTGTCCTATATAATTATAATAAATCCATTTATATATTGATTATTAAAGTTACATAAAACAAATAAAAGGAATTACGAATATTTTTAATGTTGCTTCAACAGTGTGTGTACATTAAATAAAAAGAAATAAAAATGTTAAGTTTGAAAAAGGTTTTTAAAAGGTGAGTTGAAAAAATCGATTGATTTGCATATTTTACTTTAATTTATCTTTTACGAAAAGATGTTTTTGGTGACTTTTTAATGAAAACCAGACTTAGAGGTTTGAATCGATTTGTTTACTGTTACTTCAGAACACAGCTGTGTTTAATTTGACTGATTTTGAGAGGCTCTTAAGCAATTTAATGTTAATTCAAGTATTTCCTGATAATCCATAGAATCTATCCTGTTTTCGGATTACTAGATTTATTTAAGTTATGGATCTTGATTCCAAAGAAATTTATAAAAAAGTGATTACAGACTTTTTATGTGTTTTTGCCGGTAAGTGCTAATTGATTTTTTTAAACAAACGCTCATTAATGGAGTAATTACTGCTTAAAAATATATCTTAGAACTTAAAATATATTGCTATGTCTTCTTAATCATAGTCTGTAATTGATAGCTAGCATATTATGGTTAAGATATTACCTTAATTTTAATAATAACTTATGCACAATTAAGTTTTATTTAATAATGGTTTGTAATTATTTTCTTGTTTCTTTTTATGATGATTTTTTTAGGGGTGACATTTACAGTTAATACCTTGTTCATCAAGCAATGTTTGTTTAAAGTACATTTTTAAGTATTGAGGATAATTATTAACTTTAATACCACTTTTCATCATATTATATTTGATTTGATGGATACATTTATTAAATTAAAACATGATAAATTATATTAATATCACATGTGCAAGTAATATGATGTTTATTTTTAAAAAAAGTATGTATTATTAATTTTTTTTTTAATTAAGAATTTATCGAGAGCAGTACACTTTTTACTGGAAAGTAGATCATTATCAATTATGAAAGTATGTTTTAATGATCATATGACAAGACTATATTTCAGTCATGTGGAGTTTTAAAATCAGATAGTGTAGGAAAGCTAGTCTGAGGATTGATATTTGGTGTGCTGTGTCTAGTATATTTGGAAACTTAATCCTCTAATAGTAAGGTAAGGGTTAGATCTGACCCATGGTATCTCGTTTCTATTCTTGCTACAAGTTGCACCCTCAGTTTTTTGTTTTGTTTTTTGGGAGGGAGTACATTTTTATGAAGAAATGAATATTTAAAGGGAACCATATATTTTTTGGTTTTCAATTAGGAGGTGGGTAGAGGGAGGACTCCATTAAACTTTTTCTACTGTAGGGAGCCCAAAAGTCATATGTGCCCTACATTTTCACAAATGAAAAGTGATAATGTTGGTTTTGATTAATTTGTAATATATTTGTTTCTTTTAAAATATTCGGTGTTCATTTGTATCGTACTTAAAAACTGATATTTTATATTATCAATTTTACATTATATATGTATTTAATTTTATATCTTACTGTATAGCACATATTTTTTTTTTAAGTATTATTTCTGCAGTGCAAAACCAATTTGAATAACTTACAACTGTTTGAGATTGAAGTACAAAATTTTCATAAACAATAAATAAATAATTTAAAAATTTATCTTGTTGTCATTTATTGACATTTTCTAGATTTTAACCAGTTAACTCTCCAACTAAACCGAAAATAGCATCATGTCAGATCCAACCTGAGATTACTAAGTACCAAAACCTTAACTTACCAGTAGAGGGTTAATATTATTTTTTGTTAGTTGAAAAGAACTAACTGGCTGTTTGTAATGTTATATCTTGGGAGTATCATTTTGTCAAATAAGCATATATTTTTTAAAAAGACACCCATCAAACCGTTGTTTATAAATGATACTTTGCAGATCCACATTCATGTTAACATTTAATTTCAATGCCCATTTAATTAACAAAGAATTTATTAGAATCCATCTTCAATATGTTAATAACTCAACTTATCTTTTGATTAGTCAATTTAAGTGATTATCTTATTAGTAATAATAATATAAGCTATGAATAACTTAAAATTTGATTCTTGCTTGTGTTTCTAGAAAAGAACATAATTTTGTCCATTTTTTATTTGTATGTACATTATGATATTTTAACTCTTTATTATTAATTTTAGTTGGTTTTCCTATTTTAATATTTCGATTGTTTGGACAACCATACAAGCGAGGATTCTACTGTGATGATTTATCTATTAGATATCCATTCCATCCTTCTACAGTACCTGATTATGTTCTTTATATTGTTGGAATTGGACTTCCAACTGCAGTAGTAAGTTTCAATTTAATTTTGATCTATTTTATTAGATTATTATCTCATTCTATGGTTCCCAAACTTCTAATGTCATAGGAAAGCTTTCATAATTTTAAGTCAAACAGACCACTGATAACTGACTTCCTAATGTAAATATTGTTAAACAAAATTATTAATATTAATCGTTTCTTGGCATATTTATTTATCTAAATTCATTACTGTATGTTGAAACTATTTTTCAAATAAGAAATTAATGACTCATAAGACTAAATATTCAGGCATCGAAAATTTATATAAATATTTTTGATGTGCGTTAACTGTTTTTTTATATTCTCACAAAGTCTAAAAAATTGAACTAGAAATAAAAAATCCAAAAATATTGATAACAATTTCTTCTTCTTCTCTCACTATCTCCTGTGTGCTGCTAAGCGTGGAGTAGCTGCCTCTGACCATCTAGTCCAATGATCCTTGTCCTTTGCGAGCCTTCTCATCTCCAGTATGGAGCTTCCTCTCGCTGTGCTAAATCTCTCAATCAGGTCAGTGTACATGAGCCTTGGCCTGCCTTAAGGTTGCCTTCCTCCCGGTCTTGCTTCTAGAAGCCATCTGGCTTTATGATCATCTCCCATCTGCTGCCCGAACCATTTTAGCTGTCTTTCCTCAATCACCTCTTGGATGGATCTTACTCCTTGTTCTTCGCTTACCCTTTCATTCCTTATTCGTTCTCGCCTGGTTTTCCCTAATATTTTCCGTAGTAATCTCATTCCCGCAGAAACAACCTTGCTGGCATGACGGTCCAGGGCTGTCCAGCTTTCTGATCTGTATAATAATACTGGGAGAAAAACTGATTTGAATAGCAGAATCTTCGCCTTCCTGCTCAACTTTCCAATGAGTGTCATGAATATCTGGTAGAATATTCCATTGGCCTTTTGGATTTGATTCATGACCTCCTAGTTTATTCTTCCATCCTTGCAGATAATTGTTTCCAGGTAGCAGTAGGTATCAGTTTGCTCAAGGGTCTCTCCATTGCAAGTGATTCTGAGATCTTTATTCCTTATTCCAGCACACATAACCTTGCTTTTGGTGGCATTGATTTGCATACCTCTGAGTTGTAGTTCTTCTTCCCACTCAGCCACAGCAACCTGGAGAGGATTGAGCATTGTCTGCAACCAGAACCACATCGTCTGCATATATCATTGCCTGTGCCAACACTGGGGTCATGTTCCAGTACCCTACTATTGCTCTGGGTGTCCTTATTTTACAAAATTTCCAAATGGCACAAATGGATAACAATTTCTACCAGTGGCAAATATGAAAAAAAAATTATATGGGAAATTTACAAATATTAAATTATTAAGTCTGATTCCAGACCTAGGGTAAGATAGATGCTATTTCCAACAATAGCTGTTTAAATGAGAAGTTTTTGGACTACAATAATAATAATTGTTGGGAAACTATATGTGGTACCTCTAAGTCATATAAAACTGATATACTGGCTAAGAGAGATTAAGAATGATATGACTGATCTTCCAATGATTGAAGCTGTCGCAATACAAGAAAATGACGTAGTCGTAGCTCAATGCAAAAAAATGCAGAATTGGAAAGTGACTGGCCCAGGCAAGTTTTATATTTATTGAATGAAAAACTTTAGTAGTGTTCACCAGCCACTGGCAAGATTTTTTTCAAAAACTCTTACAAAACAAAATCGAAATACCCGAGTATTTTTGTTCAGGTCATACTTATTTGATGCTAAAAGGTGAGAAGCAACAGTATGCACCAAGAGATTTCAGGTCAATCACATGCCTCAACAGAACTTATAAATTGTTAACATCATTTATTAATATAAAGTTAAAATCTCATATAAATGAGCATAAGTTAATTACCGTTGAACAATTAGGAGCGAACAAAAATGCCAAGGGATGAAAAGAATTGCTGGTCATTGACAGTAAAAGCTAAAAACTGGAATATATCTTTAGCATGGATTGACTACCAGAAGACGTTTGATTCTGTTCCCCACAATTGGCTTCTGGAATGTCTAAATATTTATAAGATAGACTTTTATATGGATGACATCAAATTGTTTGCCAGGAATGAGGATGATCTGCAAAACCTCCTCGAAACAGTAAGGGTTATCAGTGAGGGCATTCATATGAAGATGGGCCTCGATAAATGTGCTGTACTCCATATAAAAAAAAGAAAGTAATAGATTCAAATAATATGGAGCTCTTTAATAATGATGTAATCAGGAGCCTTGGTGAAAGTGAATCTTATAAATATTTAGGGATACAGCAGCTTCTAGATTTTAAGAAAGATGTTTAAAAGCAATTCAAGGATAAATACAAAAAATGGGTAAAAATTATTCTCGGAACTTATCTGTTAGGGAAAAATATAATAAAAGCATTGAATACATGAGCGATACCGGTATTAGCCTATTTGTTTAGCGTTCTGAAATGGACGAATATCTTCTAAGAAAATAAGGGGGACGAGGGCTTTCAAGCATGTTAAAAGCATGCCGCATTGTGAAAATAATCATTTATCTACACTGATAATAGTAATAGTAAAGATAACAGGAGTAACATGAATAATATAAAGTGAAATAAGGTAATTTAAAAATCGGAAGTGAAAGTTTACAAAATAAAATATAAGTACAAGGTGAGATGTAAAAAGATTAAAAATAAGTAATTAAGTATAGAAATAAGTGAAAAATTGTGATAGGATGTTAACAATATAGGTGATGATAATGATAAGTGAAATAAGTTAATAGAAACATGTGAAGTAAAATGTTTACAAAAAAACTAAGTAAATGTGAAAGTTAATAAAACATAGATGAATAAATATAATTGAATGCAGCGATAGATAATATAAGTGATAGAGAGATAACAAACAGGTGAAAAACAAAAGTATAATAGAAAAATTTGGTGATGATAATAAAATGAGCGTAAAATTATTTAGTCTTAATTAAGTTTAATATATGGCTGTAGGTATGTGAGATACAGTTTTTTATCGATTTTTTGGTTAACTGGGAGGGGTTCAAGATGTATATAAATGGATTCTGAGATGAGTCTCTTTTGGTAATTAGGAACAGTGGCTAAAATAGTGGTATGGTCAAAATCAAAGGCATGATTAAGTGTAAGGGCATGTTCTGAAAGTTTGGAAGCGGCTGAGTTGTGGGAAGTTATAGATAATTTATGTTGAGAGATAAGTGATCTGAGGCGGGGGGAGGAACAAGGAAGATGTAAGAGTTTAAAAGTTAAACTATTAAACTCTTACATCAAACGTTCTGTGCCTACTTCTCCTTCTCCAAATTCTCTACATCCACCATCCACTCTCTCAATTTATAGATCCCTTCCATATGTTCCCTCTCTCACTGACAACATACAAAAATTCTTAAAATCAACCATTCCTTCACTACGTCTTGGACTCAAGTCTCAAAATAAACTATCTTACTTTTTTACTAATACTAAGGATCCTATTCCTCTCTAATACCGCTCCAATGTTGTTTACCGGATTCCTTGTTCCTCCCCCAACTGTAATTCTTGATATATAGGCGAAACTAAGAACCACCTCAGATCACGTATCTCTCAGCATAAATTATCTATAACTTCCCACAACTCAGGCGCTTCCAAACTTTTAGAGCATGACCTTACACTTAATCATGCTTTTGATTTTGACCATACCACTATTTTAGCCACTGTTCCAAATTACCAAAAGAGACTCATCTCAGAATCCATTTATATACATCTTGAACCCCTTCCAGTTAACCACAAAATCGATAAAAACTGCATCTCACATACCTACAGCCATATATTAAACTTAATTAAGACTAAATAATTTTATGCTCATTTTATTATCATCACCAAATTTTTCTGTTATACTTTTGTTTTTCACCTGATTGTTATCTCTCTATAACATATATTATCTATCGCTGCATTCACTTATATTTATTCATCTATATTTTATTAACTTTCACATTTACTTTGTTTTGTTTTTTGTTTTTTTGTAAACTTTCACTTCACATGTTTCTATTAACTTATTTCACTTATCATTGTCGTCACCTATATTGTTAACATTCTATCACAATTTTTCACTTATTTCTATACTTTATTACTTATTTTTAATCTTTTTATGTACTTCTGTTTACGAGATGAAAGATTAAAACCAGCGCAAAGCACTGTTGGATAGAGGAAGATTTTGTAGTTTGGTAAGGTAGAAGGATGTTGTGGTCAACCGTGTCAAATGCTTTGGAGAAATCTGGGAGGATGAGGATTGTTAGGTTTTGGTGTTCAGTGGCAGTTTGGAGGTCATGGGTTATTAGAGAGGATTGATGAGGGAAAGTTCTTCTAGGAAGTTTGAAAGTTGGATTTTGAGCAAGGCGTTCTAGGGATTTTGAAAGGTTAATGAGGAGAGAAATAGGGCAGAAATCATTATGTGAAGAAGGATTTGGGATTTTATTTAATGGTCTCACTAAAGCGGTTTTCCAAAGAGAAGGAAATGGGGCATTTTATAAGGAAAAAATATAGATATGATAAAGTATGGGAATAAGGACTTGGTGACAGACTTTATTATGGCTAGTTGTTCTTTGTAAGATATGTGGTAAAAAAAAGAATTTTTCAGGATTAAAGGTGTTATTTAGAATACCAGAAAAGATTAATGGATCAGTAGCATGGCATGTGAAATGGTTATTGAGATCGTCTTGTACTGGAAGAGAGCTGTGGTTATTGGATTCTGGTTGGGATAAATTTTGGAGTAATTTCCACTTGGATTTGGGATCCGGGGGATTGGAGGGCGTGATGAATGTGAAGGGATTTATAAATGTAATTTGGTCCGGGTGCGGTCAAATCAAACCCAAATGGTAATATTTTGTACTGTTTTTATTCAAGCCAACGTTTCGCCCCATTTTGCAGAGCTTCTTCAGGCTTACAGATACAAGAGGCTTAACAATGTTTAAAGATACAAACACTGTTTTGATGGAAGTCAAAGTCACTCTGATTTTGGGTTGCATTACAGAGTAGTTTAAAATGAACATAATCTGTAAATAGGTGGGTCCAACAAAATTTGCGTCTAGCTGCTTCTCTTTTTTTTATCATTGCATTTATTTCCGAAGTAAGCCAAGGTGCAGTTGGACGGCGTAAGGTTCGGGTTTTAAGAGGAGCATGGATGTCTAATATAGATTGAAGATGTGAAGTGAGGGTGGATACCATAGGGTCGATGGAATTATAGGAGTGTATAATGTCCCACTTGGGGGGTCCAACAAAATTTGCATCTAGCTGCTTCTCTTTTTTTTTTTTTTATCATTTTCTTTGTTTACGTAGTAAGCCAAGGTGCAGTTGGACTGCATAAGGTTCGGGTTTTCATAGGAGTATCTGCTGTTTGAATTCATCGAAGTGGGCAATAAGGGATTTTGCATTTACGTGATAGAAGCTGAGGACATTAGTCATGACTATGGGGTGGGAAATGGAAAAACAAGAAAAAGGATAAAGGTTGAGGGATAGAGAATAACATTATTTTAAATAGTGTTGCGATTAGATAGATTGTCAATGAAGATTAAGCTATAAAAAAGTAAAGAAAAGAAGAAATGAAAGTAAAGAAATAAAAATAAATAAATGAAAAAATATTCTATATGCTCAATAATAACAATGCAGATAAAAAATGAGAATAAATATACATACAATATCTTCTGAACAGAAAAATAAAGTGATAACAATAATGTGGTGACTTGAGTACCGAATTCAACTGAAGACGTCCAAGTTGGTGGTCTTGCCTATGATGACCACTACCCAGTGGTCAGGTGCAGCCATCGGACTGCCTGCACCTGACCCTAACTCTGCTGAACCAGATGTACTTGATTTTTGCCACTTTCTGCTTCTGCCTGGCCTGCCGCTCCTTCCTATTTATACCTGAGCCATATTAAGTGGTCCAGATTGTCCCGACACAGCTTCACACTCAGGTCTGCACCATTACTGAGAACCGTTCCCACTACGGTCTCTCCCTGCTTCTCCGCAATTCCCATAATCTCTACAGTATTTTTTAGGTGATTTTGTTTCACCTGATTAATTCTAACCTCAAGGTCACATATTTTAGCTTTAAGACAGTTTTTTTTCTAAGGACTCATATTTGAATTAATCAAATATGGTGGAACAGAATTTTTGAAAGCATTGCAGTGCCTTTTTCAGAAGTTACTTACTGAAAAAGCTATCCCTAAGGAATGGGAGTACAACCGATACCTTTGCAAGGTGAGAAAGGAGTACAGCAAGGAGACAGTTTGAGCCCCCTCCTGTTCATTATTTATATGGATGAAATCCTGAAAATATGCAAACGAAGGATGGCCCACTACTATTCGCAAATGGAATATGAGGACAATTCTGGTCCAGGTAATGGTATTTGTGGATGATGTCCTTATAGCAGATACTACAAAGAACCTACAACATGCTGTAACTGAATGAGAAGCTGAGTTGGAAAGAAAGGGAATGACCATCAATATCAGGAAAAGGAAAATAATGCATATAGGCCGGGAACAGGAGATCATTGAAAAAATTTGCAAAGGTGAACCAATAGAAATGGTGGACTAACACACTCATCTAGGAACAGTGATGAGCAGGAATGGAATGGTAGACCAAGAAATATCTAGTAGGATAAAGAAGACAAATTCAATATACTATCAGCTCTGCAACACAGTTATAGGGAAGAGGGAGGTAAAGAAGAATGTTAAAATACATATCTTCAAGGATGTATACCTACCTACCCTCCTTTACGGAACTCAAAGCTGGGTACCACTAGATAAGCACCTAAGCAGAGTTACTGCAATAGAAATGAGACACCTACGGTGAGTGGCGGTACGAACTAGGGGGGATTGCATACAAAATGAGAGGACAATACAGGATGTTAGAACTGGGGATACCATTGAAAAGAGACAACTCAGATGGTTTGGAAATCTCTGTCGGATGAGTGAAGACAGGGTCCCAAGAAAATATTTTTACCATTAATTAATTATTAAAATAAGACCAACCTAAATTCACCAAAACGCCCAAGAGTGAGAATACAATGGAAGGACTGCATCTCCAGAGTGGGAGAGAGAAGAGGGAAAAACTGAGATGCCATGAGGGTTCTGGCTCGGGATCGAGAGACTTGGTTTGCATGGACTGAGACACCTCCACGCTGAAAGGCACTAAGGAAGAAGAGAAAGAAGTTTTCTAAGGACAATTTTTCGATTTTATTCTTGTGCTGGTTCAGGAGGGCTTCAATCTTCTCTAGCCTTACCAAATTTTCGTAGGAAAGCTCCGGTTGCTTCTGAAGAGTGTCCTTTATATCTTTGAGCTTATCGATACCCTGGAGCTTAGCCTTCATTTCTCTAACCTCCTCGATAAGCCCCTATAAGAGATTAATCACTATGCCGGGCTCATTTCCTTGTAACATGCTAGACCCTGATTCACACTCAGCACACATCCATTTTTTATTAATATCTGGTTCTGAGCTTTCGTGTTTGTTGTATTTATAGTGATATATACTCTGACAAGTTATCAATTCCTCATAAGCCTGATATTTTGCTAATCTCTACAAGATGAAAATATGCAAGTATCATAGAAATAAGCGTACCATCAGATGACAGCCTTCACAAGATGATAGCCAAAAAAATTCAGATATATCAGGATCTGGGAGAGGAATTAAAACAATTGTATAAGCTTGAGAAATTCGGGGTGCTACTGTTGATTATCTCAACCAATGGGCTGATCCTGGAGACGACACTGGAGAGCATTAAGGACTAGTATCTGTCATCAAATATTCTGGACCTAATGCAGAAAGCTGTGTTGCTCGGGACTATATTCAGAAAATTCATTAATATTAAAGATTAATTATTTCTAGCCTTACCCTTGACCTAGGTCCGGGTAGGTGCTACGTCTGGTGAAAACCTAAAATAAGGAAACTCCTAAATAATAATAATAATAGATAAATAATAACAAGAAATAGATCATCTTGTGAGAACAACACTCACGCAAGAGGGGGTCCACCATCCAATATCTTCCAAATCCAGACATTATTTATCCAGGAAAGGAGGATGAGGACTCATAAATATTGAAGAAGCGTGCTGCAAGCAAGAATTATCCCTAAGACAATATTTATATTCAAAAACCACTAGTCTTTATCAGGCAATCGTTAAAATGGATTATGGTCTGACTGCACTGAACCTGAGCAAAGCCGTTGAACCGAACATTGTTTCAGAAAAGGAACGACTGGCGGAATGGAAAAGCAATTCTCTGCATGGGGGATTCTATAGCCAACTGAAAGGAATCTCCATAGACAAAGAAAGAATCGTTGGATGGTAGGCTTGTGGTTGCCATTAAGATTAGATTATTGTTACCAGATCATAAAGAAAACATGTCTAAGAGACACAACATCGGATAAGTGTTTATGCTCCGTAACACTAGAATTAATCCAACATATTACTGGTATCAAAGGTCCTCTCCAGCTCTATTGGGATGAATCGATAATTACAGACCATACAGTACGCCATAATAAACCAGATATCCTCCTTATTGATCTAAGAAAATAGAAAGCAGAGGTTATTGATGTTGGGATACCAAACAATAATAATAAAAGGTCCACTGTGGGAGAAAAACTGAGGAGATATCAGGAATTGGCGATTAAGTTGAAGGAACTGTATCATTTGGAGGGTGTTACAACTACTCCAATAATTATATCCATCAATGGTCTCGTACCAAAATCCATAGTGGCATGCGTAAATGGTTTGTGAGTGCGTATTGATGTGATAAGAGAGGCTCAACAGTCAGTTCTCTTAGACACAGCAGGTATGAAAATTTTTAAATAAAAAAACAAAAAAAAAGGAAAAATAAACAAAAATATGAAGGTGGTTGGATTTGTAGTCCCCCACCTCAGTTACTCAACCCGCAAAAGCGAGAAAAAGAGATCATAATCATAATAATAATGATATAATACCCTTAGAACAACAAGGATGCAAAAAAGGAGCTAGAGTTTGCAAAGAGCTTTTAGTAATGGATTCCTTCATTACTGAACAGGTGTCTAGAAGGCTGCGATCGATTATATGAAGGCTTTGAATTCTGTACCACACAGTTGGCTGCTTAAAATATTAGAAATCTATAAGGTCCAAACTAAAGTATGCAAAATGCTCTCAAATTTGATGGCAGGCTGGGTGACTAAGCTGAAAATAGGAATGACTCATAGTAATAACCAAATAAAAATTATGAGGGGTATATACCAAGGAGATTGCCTTAGCCCATTGTGGTTTTGTATGGCGCTGTTCCCATTAATTCGGGTTCTGCGAAGGAACAAGGTGGGCTACAAACTCAATACCAAGGACGAGGCAACCACTGTTAGCCACAACTGGGACATGGGTGATCTTAAGCTACATCAAAAACAAACAATAACAAAGTATGATTGAAATAGTGTCATCCTGTACCAAAGATATAAGTATGTCATTTGGACTTGGTATCCATCAGGCAGTAATGGGCTTGCTTAAGTGGGGTGCTCAAGAGAAGCAAGTAACAGTTCATGTAATGGGAAAGATGCCTCGGGACTATCAAGTAATTATAGGTTGCAACCTATTGGATAAAGTGGGGGTGCGTATAAATAACAAAATGGGGCAATGGCATATAGAAATCGGTGAAAAGAAATATAGTTGCTGGAAACTCCTGAGGGTCGGGATAGAGAGGGTAGGTGAAATTTTTGAAGAATTTGACGATAAGGAAGGAGACAGGCTGGGTGCTACTGAGAAAATAGTTCATGAGATTCCACTGAAGCAAGATAGGGGGACTAATGTAAAGGAAAGTTGGTGTTCCCAAGCACTTTGACAGTCTATTAGAGAAGAGATAGAGAACCTGAGAAGGCAGAAGATAATTATAGAAAGCACCTTGCCATATAGCAGTCCTTTGTGGGCGGTATGAAAGAAGAGTACACCAGAGGACGGTACGGAAAAGTACCGCATCGTCATCGACTGTCGCAGACTGAACGAGATCACAGTAGAGGAGAAGTACCTGATCCCGAGATTCGAGGACATTTTGGATAGATTGGGCGGAGCAAAAATTTTCAGCACGCTCGACTTAAAGACGGGGTACCATCAAATTAAGATGCATCCCAGGGACCAGCATAAGACCGCTTGCACCTTTGAACATGATCATTATGAATTTACATGGATGCCATTTGGTCTTAAGAACAAACCTGTGACTTTCGAGAGGCTGATGGATGAGTTGCTGAGAGGAATGGACGAAGCAGTTTGCCATGTATATATGGATGACTTAATGGTGTTCAGCAAATCGGAAGGGGGCCATGAGGACCATCTAAGGAGTGTGTTCCAGAGCATGGGGGAATTAGGCCTGAAGTTATCCAAAGTGAAGTCAGTGTTGGGGCAGGAGCGGATTAATTTTTTGGGCCACACTGCCTCCGGCGTTTGACCAGATATACAGAAGGTTTTGGCTCTTCAAAGGATGGCAGTACCTAAAGATGTGAAAGGAGTACGACGATTGCTAGGAGCGCTAAACTATTACCGAAGGATCATACTGGACATGATAGAATATCTTGAACCCCTTAACAATCTACGAATCTAAGAAAGGGAATACAATAAAGATAACACCTCAGATGGAAAACAACGTCTGGAAGTGCATAGAGAGGCTACAGAGAGAACTGGTCCTGGCATTTCCTGATTTCAAGAAGAAAAGACCGATGCAAGTGAATATGCTCTCGGGGTGGTGTTATTGCAGGAATATGAAGAGGGAGAGCGACCCATAGCATACCCTAGTCGACGTCTCAGCGATGAGGAAGCCTGTTATGGTGCCCTGCAGTGGAGTTGCTGGGAATCGTCTGAGTGGTGGAATACTTCCGGCCATATATTTTTGGGAGATGTTTTCGGGTACACACCGACCACAGACCATTGCAGTGGGTTGGTAAACTGAAGGAGACATCTCCACGGATCACCAGATGGATGAAGATCCTTAACCTGTACAATATAGACCTTGTAATCTATAGGCGCTGTGCCGGCGATATTTTTGGTGGGGAATGAAGCACACTATCCAAGAGACCATAGTTAATTATGAAGTATGCCTAAGCACCAAATATGACAGGCACCCATCGCTGGTGGTACAGGTAGAAACACCCGCAAACCGCTCCATTCGAGGTTATTTTTGGATTACATGAAGTTTACAGGGACTATCGGGATATGGTGGCAGGAGAGGACACTATTTCTGTTAACAGTATGGCACGACGGAGGGTGTGGGCTAAAGTTAAGGACAGGATAAAAAGGGAGAAGCAAAATGGGTGGCAAGGCAAAACCTCGGTGTCCGCGATTTGATGGACCAAATTAAAATTGGGACTGTGGTATATCGGAAAGTAGGTACGAACTGTGGAAAAGAGCAGTAGAGATATGAGGGCCCATTCAGGGTGATCACAATCAGAGAACATATCGTGATCACCATAGAGAGTTTAAAGGAACCAAGAAAATGTAGGAGGGTCCATTTGAAGCAGTTGGAGCGAAACCTTGACGGCTTGGAATGCCCTCAACCCTCATAACAGAATAAATTTGTTTCAGAAGAATTTTGTTAAAGAAAATTATTAGTTGTCTTTTTTATTGTTAAAGAGAGAGTGTTGTTTGTTTATTAATTTTTTTTAGATAGTGTCGATTTTTTCTTTTCTTAGGTTAAATGTATATATATATTCTTATTTTCTTGTGTTGTATTTAATGTGTAGCTTTTTCTTTGTATCTTTTTTGTATATATTTATATAATATTTTGAGTTTACGAGAAATGTTTGTAAACTGGCTGAGGGGGGAATTATAGCCGTGTAAGTAGCTGTACAACTCATATCGAATTTATCTCTAGATGAGCTGGACTCAATAAAAGTTATTGAGGTGTAGATAGATAGTTGACCGTAGATTAATGATTGGAGAAGTTTTTCGGGGGGTGCGGTCAGCAAAGAGCAACATAAATAAACAAAACCATATTTATGATTGGAGAAGTTTGTCAGGGGGTGCGGTCAGCAAAGAGCAACATAAATAAACAAAACCATATTTATGATTGGAGAAGTTTGTTATCAATTTTTTATCATTTATGATTTAATTCAATATTTTGTATAATTCTGAATTTGTTTGTATACTATTCCTTTTCAATTGTATGTTACTCTAAATGTTGTTGTTATCTCTTTTGTTCTATAGCCCTGATGAAGACCTGAAACTCAGGTCGAAACGTCGGCATAAAATAAATAAATATGGTTTTGTTTATTTATGTTGCTCTTTGTTGACCGCACCCCCCGACAAACTACTCCAATAAAAGTTATTCTTTGAGTAACAACCAAGTTAGTCATTTCTCTCTCCCTTTTATATTTTTTAGTATTTTTGCTCGCAAACGTTTAACTAATAAATATGTTAACATTCCTAAACCAAACAATAAACGCATTAAACAAAAAATACATCCTTTTATATTATATTTGATATATACATTGTCTGATGATATCTGTTTAGTATCGTAGTTTTGTGTCCTCCTCTGTGAGTAATGTCACCAGGGAAGATAAAGTATGCTTGAACATCTAGCCTGAAGTGTACGAACAACTGCAGCTCACCATGAAAAGCCCAAGCTCATCGACAAATGAGTTGTTAACATTGCCGGTATGCCCAAGGAGCAGAAGCCAAATGGGTATTGGGCGTCAGGGATAGATCTAGAGCAATTTCATTGGGTTATTGATGTGCGTCTGCCGGAATAACTACCTGTTTATTAGGGCGAGAGTGCTTATGGTCAGCAGAACACTGTTTCTCTGGTTTCCAGATGGAGTTGAGTTGGTCCGAGATCGCTGCATCATCCTTCTGATCAGAGACGGTTTGGAAAAAATAGATATGACCATCCTGGATGTCGTGGTGGGAACACTAGTGATTAGGCGGGGATATAGGTCAATGCCAACCAGCTGCTTGATGGGGCCGAGGACAGCTAGAGACAATTCTTTCACCACCTTAAAAGGAACCGAGTGACTGGGTGTGTTGAAAATGATCCGTTTGAACCTTTAAGTTGTTATTATTGTTGGGAGTAGAAGCTTACATGTAATCAAGCACTTGACATTGCATACGGGAATGCCTCCCAAGCCTGTGATATGACCATCAAAGGGGTGTATTGGGCTTCTCATTCGGGCTGCGAACTCAGTTGTAATAAACGCGTACTGGCTCCCGGAGTCCAGTAACAGTCATGCTCTTGCGGAATGTTAGGGCCCGTTCAATATGGCGCATGCAGTGCCTATCAATGATTGAGAAGGAGGTTTATGAGGTCTATTGCCTGACTGAGGAATTTCGAGCAACTGGAGAACCAGACTGACTTTCCACATGCAGCACACTATGGTGTTTGTTGCTACAGAACTTGCAAGTGTATTCCGAGCTACATTGTGAAGCTTGATGACCCAATCTCAGGCAGTTCTGACACAAACCGGATGACTTGAAAAAGTCGTAGCATTCCTTAGGGCTCAAAGCTAGAAATTTAAAGCACCGTCCCAAGAGTTGTGGCCCATTGCAACTGGGACAAGTTTCCTTGCTGGAGGAAGTGGACTATGCATGTAGAGAAGTATTGTGGAACTGGTGATGCCCTAATCTTTCTGATGATTTTTTTGGAGTCATGTGCCTAGGACGAGACCCGGATAAATTTGAAGATATATAATCTCTAGTTAACATACATAGGTTACATATCTCTAGTGGTTTGGCATTGTGACTAGCAGAACTACGCTGGGACTTGAGCTTGTGGTGTCTCAGTTCAATCTGTCACTGTTCACTCTGGACAGCATTGTAGCCCATCTCCCAATCAGGTGGTATATCCCTCTGGGACGTGTAATGGGAATCCAAATCGTCCCAAATTTTATCGTACTCGCCCCATTGCATCTTTCACTCCTTGTAATTGACTTTGAATTCAATTAGCGAGTCATCCTCTGCCGCTGTGACGTGAGGCAATGAGCCCAGCTGTAGAAAGCATCGCTTAACATGTCTGAGCTTTATGCTCGATAGATTTTACCCTATCAATATCTGAAACTGATTGATCATCCCCAGCCATTATAATTGATTCTAAGAAAATGTTTTAAATACGAATCTAAACGATAAGAAGAAAAATATAAATAGATAAACTTAAAATCTAAGGTG
>NW_027106607.1:113209-125036 GCF_000696795.3 Halyomorpha halys
TAATTATTAAACAGGTGGTGAACGAAAAAATAGTTAATTAAATGAAAGAAAGAATTGAAATGTTAGACACAAATAAAAAATTTAAACAACCAATCTGTAATTGGAAAGTAATAAATTTAAAGATCATATTTTTCCTAGCAACAAAAAATAACACAACAGTCTGGTCGTCTACGTCTCTCTAATTTAAAAATATATTAATCTCAGAATAATTCATGTCTCATTCACCGATTCTTGGGTTCATCCAGGCTGAACAGATGGGTTATTGTGATGACAATGTAACTTTACCTGATTCAGTTGTTTTTTTATTGAAAGCTGGTCAGCATGTGTTAATTTAAAGTAATGGAGGTAGCTAGGTTACTTGTGACAAATGACGTGAGGTAGTAACATCAAGTTGCTACGTTTGATTGAGGATGTCTTGTAGGGGGTATTAGAATTCAAGTTGTTGATGAAAATACACGTTTTGGGCTTGTGCTTCCCAAGCTATGCAAGAAGTGAATACTGCAATGCACTTCGGCTTTATATAGGCAAAGAACGATTTCTATATCTTTAGCTGTTACGCCTATCCAAGGCAATAGAAGTCTGTGAATTTGTTGGATTGAATTGTCTTAGAGGCTAGTTGCCGTAAGCCAGCTATTATTTCTGGTGATTTCAACGCATGGGCAACAGATTGAGGAAGTAGGATAACAAATCGACGTGGTGAAGTTCTTCTGGAAGGTTTTGCACAAATAAGTGATATGAACACCTGAACAAACCCAACGTTCACTAGAGTAGGAAGTTAATCTATTATAAATTTGACGTTTGTCAGTGGTCACCTGAAACAGATTGCTACTTAGAAGGTTTATGGTTTTTATACTCACAGTGATCACCAAGCTCTCTTGATTACACTGGATACTCCTACAAGAAAAAAAGATTTTTTGTTGAAGAACCGTTGGCTGGAACATGAAAACTTTTGATGACAGTTCATTCATTGTAATGCTAGAGGATGAATGTGAATTGAAAGGGTTACCGAGGAAAAGCCCTGTATACTGATCTTTTATTTATAGAGCTTGTGATATAGCTATGACCCATTTAAAGCCTGGCAAACACCATTCCCCTGTATACTGGTGGACAGATACTATTACTTTGTCAGTGTTGTAACCCAGCAAGAAGACGTTACCAGCAATCAGACGTCTTCCAGAGTTTTCTGTGCTTCAGGAAGAGATGAGAGCTAGAAGGAACCTCTGACGAGCCATCAAAGTGTGAATTGAGCCAAGAAAGTAAACGATGTTGCTAGAGAGAACTTTTTGATGAGGTAGATGCAGACCCATTGGGTAGGCCTTAAACAATAGCACTGGAGAAACTAAGTAAGGGCACGATGCAGCTCCCCACGAGATCGAATATTGTGGACAATATTGTCTGTACACTATTTCTGGAACAGGTGAATACTATGGGATGTATATACAATTTACATACAACTGATTTCCCACAAATCACGTTGGAAGAGATAGAGGACATCACCTCAGACCTACAACATTGCAGGGGACCAGGATTGGACGGAATTCCAAATGTGGTTCTCAGAAATCGACTCGATCTTTTCCTCGAACTCTTCAATTCTTGCATTGGTGAAGACTCAATTCAGAAACCTTGGAAGTGACAGTGCCTTGTACTTATTTCAAAGGGTAAAGGAAGAATGGAAGACCTGCCAACCTATCATCCTATTTGTTTATTGGATACTATCCTATGAAGAAAGATAGAATCCTTTCTTTTGGGCTACAAGAGTTCACAAAGGGTGTAAATGGCCTCTCAAGGGTTCAATATGGATTTCGTAAAGAGCGATCTATGGTAGATGCTATTGGATTAGTAGTAGAGACAGCCTGTACTGCAATTGCAGGAGCAAGATGGAGGATAGGTGCTAAGTGTTATGCAGCAATCATCACCCTAGATGTCAAGGAAGCATTTAACACTGCAAGATGGACCTGTATATTTGATGCCTTACAGACATGGTTATGCCTGTCTGTCTTTTGCAGACTACTTTAGAGATAGAGTTCTGTTTTATCTTTAAGACATTGGCCAAATGAGATACAAGGTGACTGGTGGTGTTCCACAGGCCTCCATACTAGGGCCTCTTTTGTGGAACATCATGTACAACACAATTTTCTAGTTGACAATGCCAGAGGGAGCCACAGTTGTGGGTTTTGCAGATGATGTAGTGTTAGTGGCGGCAAGGTACTTGGAAGAAGCTACCCTCATCGCCAACCAGGCTATTACTACAGTTCAAGATTGGCTGTCTTTGGTAGGCCTACAACTTGCGAATCACAAGGCTGAGGTTCTCCTGGTCACCAGCAGGAAGCAAAGGAAGTCCATCACTGGCCCAATGGGTAGGCACAAAATTCATTCTCAGTCTTACTTAAAATACCTAGGAGTGATGATTGTTTGCAATCTGAAAGGTCTGATACGTTTCTTACAATCGGGAGCCCTTTATTGCATGTTTATAGTTATGCTAAATAAATTGTAAGATATTTTGTAACAATTGAATGTAATCATATAATTTATTACTATACAAAATATATTCCCTGAAGGGGCAAGTAAAAGAGGGAGAATGGTTGTTTCTCACAATCCTGAGAAACACGCAGGTCAGTATAATGAAGGTGTGTTTGGTGGTCTAACAAGTGGCCAGGCTGTCGAGATATATGACAAGCACCTGTGATATCAGGTTGCAACATGTGATTCACACTGTCTTTATTTCACATTGAGGTGAGCACCAAAATGAGATTAAATAAATTTACAAAATCGGATATGTAAATCCAACATTGATTAATGCACGTGTCCACTTTAATATTCATATGGAGTAAAGCAGCTCCAAATCTGCGAAAGTAGCATCCTTATTGTCACACCTTATGTCAAATGTTGGAGGTCTTAGAGAGCATTGCTGATGGTTTCTTGCTACTGTTATCTCCTCAGTTATTTTATATGCAGCTCCAATTTGTAAAGAAATTGAATGGAAGAAATACCAAATCATACAGAGGACAGGTGGTTTCCGTTTATCGCAGAGTTCCTAAAGGACAGTAAGTGATTTTCGAACAGTTTCCTATGATGCGCTGTACGTGATAGCCAGAATGTCGCCTGTTAAACTTCTTTTTGAAGAAAGAAGTAGGCACCATGGACAATGCTCTCACGTTTCCAGAGAAGAAGAGTAGAAAATAACTATCGATCAGTGGCAACAGCGTTGGGAGACTGCAGATTCCGAGAGGTGGACTCGCATGTTAATACCCAATGTTGGTTTGTGATATGGTTGCAGACATGGTAAGATAGATTTCTATGTAACCCAATTGTTGACTGGACATGGATTCTTTAGAGCCTACTAGGACTGATTTAAACTGGAGAACACCGCAGAATGCCCTGCATGCCAGGCTATCATCCAAGGAAACAGTGGAGCATGTGTTTTTACTCGCATTCTCTTTGCCGAAAAAAGAAGTGAATTGGAGAGATTGTGCGAAGAGAGCATCACTCCAGAAAACATGTGAACCCTATGCTGCGCTCAGACCAGTATTGGGATGCAGGAAAGAGAGTCACCACAGTCGTCCTTAGGAGATTGAGAGTGGATGAGTTCAGTTTTAGGGCCATTGCTTTGGAGTATTATGTATGACATGGTGCTCAGGCTACCCCTGCCTGAAGAAACTGTTACGGTTTGACATATGTTGCAATAGAAACAAGGCTAGTTACCATTCGTCAATGCCTTTCAGTGGTAGGCCTCTAACTTGTTGACCATAAAACTGAGGCAGTGTTCATAACCAGTTGAAAAGTGCTCTGCATGTCACTCTAGCTTTTCCTACGATGCTGTGTGCATCATTTCACATATCCCTCTGATAGATCTTTTTGATGATAAACACAGGTGGATATTCCAAAAGAAATGAGAAGAGATGGATGCCCACTGGGCTGCACTAGTAAAAGAAGATAGAATTCAGATCCATGAAAGACGGCAGAGATGCTGGAATACCTCATCGCCTAGGAGATAGAGCCACCTTATGATTCCTGATGTGTCAACATGAATATTTTGGAAACAAAGGGAGGTAGACTATTATCTCATGCAACTGTTTACAGGGCATGGTTGCTTAGCGCCTACTTACCCCACTTCAAACTAGAGGACAGACCAATATTCCCTACTTGTGATTCTGTGGATGAAACAGTAGAACATTTGTTCTTCTATTTTCTAGGTTTTACTCCAGAAAAAAGAAGAGCTAGACATGAAACTTAGCCAAACATCAGTGCCATAAAACTTAGTCGCTTTGATGATGACTAGGCAGGAGAATTGGAGTGCTGTAGAAGACTAATTTGTAGAAGGCTCAGAGAAAAAGAGCGAGAAAGAAGAGGCCAGGCAATGGCTTAATAAGATAGCCCTTCTGCCCCATGAAGTAATGTTTTACAGCGGTTCCACAGGGTGTTAAAGAAGAATTGGGGGTTGGTTTTTTAGTGAGTAGGAATCTCACACTGTTGTGTCACTTTTTATTTGTTGCGCTTTGTCTTATAAAAGATTTTTCTCCTATCCACAGAAAAAAAACACTGAAGTGCTCACACAATCAAATACGCATGGACACACAATATTTGGCTTAGGCTGTGTGGTGTGGTGCTGTGCAGACTGCCCTGTACTCATCTGAGCAAAACAGGCGTTAGAATTTGCTCATTCATAGCATTTTCTCAAGTGAATACATGGCCTTAAGAAGGTCTTCATTGCTTAATGAATTTAACAAGCTCATTTTAGTTCTTATGCTATAAAACTTTGACACACATTTTCGACGAATTTAGGATAATGTTAAAATCCTGTACAAATATTTAAGCTGTTCTGGAGTAATACAAATATATAATATCAATCATATTTCACTAACTCAATTGATATTCAACTGTAACTTATCATTTATAATTGTGTCATAATTTAGAATTAATTAATTTTAGCATTGGTAATAATGAAGATATTCAATGAAATTACTGTGCAATTAAACAAATGCATACAAATTTAAGAAATAAATTTAATTACAAAATTTATGAATAAAATACAACAGATTATTTATGTATTAAATCTACATTATAGAAATAGAACTGAATAACAAAATTTTTCAAGAGATGAACTATTTCAATACTTTTGTTGCTTTGATATACCAGGTTAGTCTATTTCAATATCCTTTCCTTTTTTATAATATTTATTTTAATTAGTTCAAAGGTCATTTTTTGCCTTCTCCATTAGTTTAATGGGAAGAGCATCCCAGTGCTTGGGAATTGCCTTAAATTCCTTATGAGATCTCCAATCTAGTTGATCTTGGCCAATCTAGCCATTTGGACCCTAACTGTTTCATTTCAATGGTCGTGTTGATCAAGCAAACTATATCAAGTTATTGTGATATAACTTCTTAGAGAATGATGAATTTTGGAAGTTGTAATCTTTGTAAGCAGACAGAAGGAAGAAATAATATGTAATATTAATTTATATATAATCTTTGGAAACTATTCAGCTGTTATTTCTGTTTTTTATTTTGTCTTTTTATAAAAGTGTTATTAATTATGTCTTATGTATTTATTTATCTTTGATACTCAAGAAAAAAGTTATCAATATATGTACATTTATATTTTTTTGTTCAGTTGGCTCTACAGACCTTGTAGACCTTAACCAGTCTTCTCTGTGCCTTTTTTATTTTATTTTTAATTTTTTTTTTATGACCTTCCTGGTTATTTCTGACATATGAGGGAGGGGGTTATCTAGAGATAAACAACTTATTGTAACCATGTTGGGGGGTCATGTTATCATTTCGTGGGACAACCACAGAAATAATAGTCAACCCCATGTTAAGGCTCTGATCCCAAATTACTCCTGTAATTGTACAGAGCAATTTTCTTTCAAATATCCGGATTCTGTTTTCTAGGATACCTGTTAGAGCTCAGGTCTTTTGGCTGTATATAAGAGCTGGCTTTATCATGGCATTGTATACCTGTAGCTTCAGATTTTTATAGTTTTTTTCAGGATTGTAATATTCTGGACAGAGAAAAGAAGGCTCTGTTTGCCCTTGTTATACGTTGGTCTATCTCAGACAGTTGATCATTTATTGAATTTATTGTGGAGCTGAGGTATTTGAAGCCGTCTACTTTCGGAAACAATTTGCCATCCACACAGATCATATTGTTAGGGTGGATTGTTTTAGCTTACTATCATTTACTTTGTTTTATCTTCATTTATATGCAAGCCGATTTCCTCTGCTTTTCTTATTAGAGTCTTTCTATGTCATCTAGATTACTTCCTAGGACCACAATCTTGTCCACGTATGCTAGGATTTTATGTTTCATTCCAACATGTATTCCACCAATTTTGCCTGATGTGCTTCTCATCACATTTTCCAGGGCTAAGTTGAACAGCAATGGCGAGAGTCCATCTCCCTATCTCAGACCTGTTCTGTTATCAAAGGCTTCAGATACTTCTTGTATCGGGACTCTGCATTTAGGATCTGTTGTACATGCTTTTTTTTATCAGTCTTACTAACTTTCCGGAGATCTCCAGTTCAGTCATGATCTTCCAAAGGCAGTTTCTATATAAGGAATCATAGGCTGCTTCGAAATCGGCAAATAAGGCATGCACATCCTGATCTTCTTTACATCATTTTCGGAGTATCTGTTTTATTAGGAAGAAGATCTAGTTTAGCGCACTTTTTCCTCTCCTGAACCCCACTTGGTGGTGGCCTATTACATTCTCGTAATACTGTGATATTTAATTTAGCATGATATTGGTCATTATCTTGTAGGCTACTGGAAGGAGTATTGTGCCTCAGTAATTGCCACACTCATATCTTGAGCCCTTCTTTAGAATAGAACAGATTAGGTCTGCGATTCAGGCCTCTGTTATCCTTTCCTTCCCCCATATTTTCCGGATTAGTTTTAATGGTTTGGCTCTTAGAGGTTCTCCACCATTTTTGAAGAGCCCCGATAGTAGGGTGTCCATTCCTGGGATCTTCCTTCTTTTAAATCAGTTGATAGCTATTTCAACATCGCGAATATCTCGTTTTAGCACCTTTGTGGATCGAGGTCTTCAGTATGATTCATGTCCTTTTTTCATGAGCTTTCTTTGATTCAAAAGTTGATGCTATCAGTTTATAATCTTTTCATAGCATTAGCGTGTTTCTCGGTCTATACCCCATCCTTTCTTTCCTCATGTTGGCATAGAACTAGCATATACATTAAGCCTGCCAGTTATTCTCAATAGCTGCCAATCTTTCTTTGAGGAACTATCCTTTTGCTTTTCTGATTATTTTATTGGTCTTTGTTTTGCTGGCTTTGTATTCATCCAGTGTCGTTTGATCAATTCTAGCTAGGCTGAGGACTTTCTTTTTTCATATATATATATTGTTGTATTTTTTGTCCAATTTGGCATTAGTTTCATAGTCCATTTGTAGTTTTATATTCTTATAACAAGCAGAACTTATGAATTAAGAAATGGGTTTGTGTTAATTTTGAGATCTAAATCATGGAGTCTTCTGAGAAGTTTTCAAATACTATCACTATGGATGGTGGATGTGATTGACTATTTACTAAATATTTTCCTGCATTACATTCATTTCAAAAAGGCCAGTAATTCTATTGATTGCTAGAAATTGTTTAATACAATAAATACTGAAGAAATTAGTTATATATAGATTATACATATATTTTGTTTTTATTTTTATTTCAGATGCTTGTTTTTGAAGTTTCCTTATTGAAAAAAGTCTGTTCTAAGAGACGTTCATTGTATCTTTTTGGTTGGAAAGTACCACCATGGCTTATTAGATGTTATAAAGAGATTGGTTTCTTTTGTTTTGGAGCAGTTTGTTCCCAGTTAATTACAGATATTGGGAAGTATTCTATTGGAAGGCTTAGACCACACTTTATGACTGTTTGTGATCCTGATATTGACTGTAGTACACCAGATTTTAAATACAAATATTTTGTGGAATTCACATGCAGAGGAACTAGTTCTAAACTTCTCCGTGAATCTAGGTATGTAAAGCTTCTTTAATATGAATATATCTTGTATGATCAATTTTATCCTAATGCTAATTTTTGGAATTGTCCCATGGCTTCTTAGCAAGAGCTATTTCAGTATTCACCAGTTGAATAATTTTATAGCATTGTAAAAATGGAGTATAAGAATATATATTTTTTGTGTGTGTGTGTTATATGCTGTTTGAAACCCAGTGAAGTAGAGTCACAATTATTCAAAATGAATGCGACCAGATTCACTGAGGATACATGAATTTTTCATATTGAGAGAAATCATTCTTAAAATAAACTTAAATTACATAATAAAAACTAATTCTATAAATTTTATTGTGTGTGACATAATTTATTTTATTAGGTATGTATAGGCATAACTAAATCCCAGACCCAAATAGCTGATTAGAATGTGGAACTTGGCTTACTTATTGTAAGTTGTTCTAAATTAGAAGGCTGATAAAACCAGTATTGTACAGATACAAGAACTCTTAAAATATTCCTTAATTATTCTTCAAATGAAAATAATTTGTTTGAGTGGTTGTGAGACGATGATCATAACTGTGAGATTTACGATCAGCAGAACACTGACATGGTTTTAAAATAATTAGTCAATGTCTTAGTATGAGATTAAAGGTAAAAACAGTTGGTAACGGAGAGCAGATTTTGTCCAACTCAGACGATCCAGCTTCTATTGATGTAGAGCTACACACGATGCCATTTTTCTGAGGCACTGACATAGTTTGGTTTCAAGAGAAGCTATAGTTCTCTTCGACAGAAAAATGTTATTTGATTGATTTTTATGAAACCAGTGTAGTTCAGTAATAAACTAATTAGTTCGGTACTTTGTCTAACTTCAAATTTACAGAAATAAAATTTATATTATTAAATATTACTTTTTTTTTTTTTTACTTTAGTTCTTTTTGACTCCTAAGAACATACCCTAACTTTATTTTCGGATTAGTGAAGTTCAGATTAACAGGACTCTACTGTAATTAATTACAGCAAAGTTGTAATCATTAGTAGGATATTATTATATTGAATGTATGAAATTGAAAATTTTATCATCTTATTAACTATAAAGATTTGATTTTTTTTTTGGAGGATTGTTGTATTATGAACGTTAATTGGAGAAGGGTTAAGACATTTAATACATAAGCTTTGATTCTCTTGCAAAATGGTAGAAATATCAAAGATAATTTTATTGGGAGGGTATTCTTAAAGGTAAGACCTCCTAATTTTTTTTCTTCTTTGGAGTACTAAACTCTGTTTCTTTTCTTTATCATTCACATCATTTTAAATATTGATCATTTGTCTAATTTTCTACATAAGCACCACTTTGGTCTATTCATTTTGGAAGACACTGTGACAGGTTTTGTATGTACATGAGTTACCAGTTCACCTCCAAGTCCTTAGGAAAGTATTGAACATTATCTTTTACTTTTTTGAACTTGATTTTCATGTTTAACAAAACCTGAGAGTACGATTATTTACCTAAAAACAATCATATGAGTGATGACATTCCTCTTCACCCCAACCCACAAAAATTAAAACAAATACAGTCTGCTAGTTGTCATAGCAATTGGTTTTTGGGTTCAAAGGGGGTATTGTTGGTTGACATTATACCTGCTGGGACAACGTATTGCTGAGTGGAACTGGTCATAATAAAATGTTTCTTTTTATAACTAAGTTACGTTACATCTATCTTTCCTTCCTCTTTTCTATTTATTCTTTTTGTTTTTTTCCATATCTACTTTATCATCTCTATTTCACTCTCATTCATTTCATATTTCTCTTTTCACTGATCCATCAAAGATTCAAAATATTATTTAAATTTAATGACTATTCTTAATCTATAAACTTAAAATACACACATAAATAAATAAATAATTAGACAAGTTCTCTCCATTGACTGCAGCAACCCCCAACCAACTTTTTATAAAAAGTATGATGTTTGAAGGGTGTATGTTATTTCTTGAAATCAGTTATTAAAACAATAAATGAGCACATAAGACATACAAATATTTGAATCATGAATATTGAAAGCCTGATTTTATTTTTCATTTGATTCTAAAAATGATTGGCGGACTGGTTATTTTTGAAAATATTTTATGGGGAGTCCTCACTATCCTATTTTTGTACGTGCTATGCCCCAGCTCAAGTTGGAGTTTCTGAGTTGTAAATCCATCAGCTTGGGCCCAACGCTAAGGTCTTCACTCACAGTATTATTGAATACTTAACACATTGGCTGTCAACTAGGAGATAACTCATAGTCAGCATTCTTGGATATTATAGCAACCACTAGTTATTAGTCATGGAGTTGGTTGACATGCATAAAAAAAAGTTATAGTTTCTATACACACTTTACTTATGTAGCCATGATGAAGTTTGTGTGTATTTTGGGTTATGGTATGTTACAATAAAACTGAGAGATTAAACTTGTCATTGGAGTTATTGGAAATATTACAAACTTGTATCCATGTTAATATTATTTAAAGAAAAAAAATATCCATATTTAACTTAATAAACTCAATTAATAGTAAGTTTAAAAGTTTTGAAGAAAAAGTTAATTTTGCTGTATTTTTTTATATTTCAGACTTTCATTTCCATCTGGACACTCTTCATTTTCTGCTTACACAATGGTTTATTTGGCTGTAAGTATTTTTATTTTATTATATTTTTATTTTAAGAGGTTTACTGAGTTCTGATGGAGTAAGAATGGCGGTGCCTTGGCCAGGGAGCGTGAGTTCCTCTCTGGCAGTTTTGTCTGTGAGCTCGTTGCCAATGATGCCAATGTGGCTTGGGACCCAAATGAAATTTTATAGACTTACTTAGATCTGACAGTTTTAAGAGGAAAGGTTGGATTCTTATGATAAGTGGATGTTCAGGGTAAATGTTTCTTAAACTTTTTAGAGAGCTCAATGAATCTGAAATTGTTACAATTGTCTTTTGAGTTCTGAGTTCAGCATCTTATCCTTATCTGTTTCTTTTATTACACAGAAGATGTCATCAACATACTTAAACAAAACCTTCAATTTTACACCTGATTCTTCAATTGCTTTTGTTATCAAGTCATTCATTACTAAACCAGATAAGTATACACTCAGTAGTCCACCCATCGGAAGGCCTCTATTTTGGCGGTAGATCTCACCATTATATTTAAATATCCCATTTTCGCAACATAATTTGAATGAATAAAAATGTGATAAAAGCAAATAAGCAATTCTATAGTTGTAACTATATAAAAGGTTTGTCAGAAGGAATAAAAAGGTCCTTTAAAGATTATGACATGGAAGATATATCATTGAGTTTCAAACCAAGCAATAAATTAAAAAAATTTTATAGCAGAACAAAAGACCCAATAGACAATAAATATCAATCGGGATTAGTGTATAAAATTCCATGCATTAATTGTCCAGCCATATATATAGGTGAAACCAAACAATATATAAAAGACAGGATGTATCAACATGAAAATGATATAAAGAATAGGGAAAAGGAACCCAAAAAAACAGCATTAGTTCAAAATGTTGTTCAGAATAAACATAAATTTGATTTTGAAAATGTCCAAATCATTCATAAAGAGAATAATAATTTTAGAAGGAAGACATTAGAATCGATTTATATCTCAGAAAATATAAATTATACTATCAACTTCAAATCAGATTCCAAAGGACTGAACCACCACTATTCAGAAATTTTAAGCAGAATAAATATGTAATAATTTTATACAAAAAAGATGGAAAATTAAAAAAAAAAATGTTCAAATCCTAAAATAGTACAAGTATATGAATGGAATAAAAATGCAATAATAAAAGTGTGAATAGAGAAATAAATGAATTAA
>NW_027106607.1:125586-131155 GCF_000696795.3 Halyomorpha halys
AAAGAATAAAGTTGAGAGAAAAAGGATCAAAATTGTTTTAAAGAAAATTTATTTGTATATTTGAACATAATTTTGATTCTCCGGACCTAGGCTATAAATATTATAAATAAATAAATTTTAACATAATTTTAGTCTTTCGGACCTTGGTTATAAACATTTATTTGTACATTTGTTCATAATTTGGTCTTCTGAGCCTAGGATATAAATATTATTTTTATAAGGTAAGTAATGGTGCCAAAAGTAGATAAAATTGAATTATTAGGGCTTGAAGATGAATTATTAGATTTAGCTCAAGATATAAAAGATACAAGGAATATAGGGTAATCCTGTTCAGGATATCCTGGAAAATTAAAATTTATTTAACACCCGATTATATAGGTTAGATATTGCTTTTCAGAAATTAAAGAATGTTTTAAAGAGGCAAAATCTCTGGCTAAAATTTTAGAAGACTAATCGATCTCGCAATTTGATGATTTATGGTCCGAGACTAGAAATATGTATTATGAGACCTTGTCTCATACTACTGGGATTACAGGGGAAACGACCGCCGCCAGCCAGTTTGTTATCAAAAATAATAATAAATTGGACTTCGAATCGCAGATTAAATTACCAACCATTAATTCTACCCTCATTTAATGGCCAAATTTTTAATTGGGTTTTGTTTAAGGACACCTTTATTTCTTTAATTTAAATTTGAGTGAAATACAAAAATTTCATTACCTTAAGTACCCTTTAAAGGGTTCAGTGCTACAATCGATATAGTCCATTATGACAATTTCTGACGGTTATGAACAAGCCTGGGCAGCTCTGGTACAGAAGTATGACAATAAACGAATTATTGCCACAAATTATTTGATAAATATTTTTAGTTTCAAACCAATTACAAAATTTAAGTATCAATCTTTTCAAAATTTTTCTAAGGTAGTGTTAGAGAGTGTGACAGCCTTCAAAAATATGAATCTTCAGGACCTTTCCAGATTTATATTGATGACGTACTGCCTCAGGTTATTGGATGGTAAATCATGTGAGCATTTTAAGTTCTGCAGCTGAAATACTAACTTTTGAAGATTTTTCAAATGTTATTCAACGTCAATGCATACAATTACAAACTGACACCCTAACTTCAATTTCGGTTTAAATATTCAACATTCACCTTCCTACAGGGCTCAAAATTTTACAAAAAGGGTTTTAATGTCTACAGATGGGTCCATGATGCATAATAATTAACCTTTATGCTGAGAAAGACATCGTTTGTAAAGGTACCCGCACTTTCGCTCAGTGGAACCTAAACAAAGGTTTGACAAAATATGACTGCTAAATTTGTGTTATAATTGTTTATTGCCCGGTCATTATGCCATAGATGTCCTTCCCTTGGCTCTTTTAATCAATGCAAAAGGCGACATCATTCCTTGTTGCATTTTCCAACATCTACTAATAGGCAGATGAATGACACAAGTGGGAAAGTTATTAATACTTTTTCATCTTCCCAAAACAATGATGTATTAGAGCGAGATCCTTCCCCAGAAAATATGCAAGGTTCTGCAAATTGAGGACCGTAATGGGGAATACTTGCCTATAAGAATTTTAATTGACTATGGATCAAGTTTAGCAACTTGATTACTATGATCCTTATGATATTACTACTTGATTGACTAAGAACAAAGTTTAGGTTTAGAGCGGAGTGTTAACCCTCAGCCTTTACACGGTTTCGGAGATAACCCAATTAAAGGTGGGAATTTTCAGGTGTGTTGCACCTTAGTGCCCCAGCACTCAGACCATCCGTGTCTTGAAACAAATGCTGTGATCATTCTGAAGATAATGGATAAGATACCTTCCTGACCAATCCCGAATGTGATTCACGAACATTTTCTATGATACGACTTGGCTGCTAAAACATTTGGAAAACCAGGTCCTAGTGATTTTTTACTAGGTGCCGATTTATTCGGACAAATTCTATCGGGAGAGTGTGTAAGCATGGAGGGTTACCCCGACATTCTGAAAACAATATTTGGCTGGGTGATCATCGGTGATCATGGGTGATCATTGATCTGGGTAATATATATTTTATTCTAATTTAAAGGTATCTTTCTTTTCTTAATAGTTACAGACTGGGCATTTATACTATCATGTGTTTTACACTTGAATTGAGAATATTCCACTCTACACTAGAACATCAACCGCATGGACATCATATCAAAATTATCATTTAAATATGTTATATCTGTTTCTAACGCACATAAGCCTGCATCCAAAGAAAAACTAATGAAGTGATTAATCTTTCGCACCTATCGGCAACATTTGAAGTGTCGAGATTAACTCCATAACATTCCTCAAATTCCTGCCATTTCCGGTACCAATAAACGTTTTTTATTACCTCTTTTGCTAGGATATGAGGTAAGCGGAAACCTGGCATCTCCAGAACTTTTAAAATATAATTGAAGTGTATTTTCAGCATATACTCATATTGAGGTGATACCTGTTTCCTGAGCTAAAATATAATTAGGTGTATATTTGGTGAGGAGCAGTAATTTTTTTAAAAAATACCTTTTAAATTTTTTTAGAACATCATAGTGCTACTTGAAACCCCACACCTGCCTTGTATAACATACCACGGCCTGAGAGACTGATTTGTAAACTTCTAATTTGCTTGTATAAGAGACGTTATTGCTAGCCATCAAATTATGCCAGGTGGAGTTTAAACCAAATTTAGCTTGACTGACCCTTTCTGAAAATTGGTGCCCCAAGATCAACTTTGGAGTAATTATTTCACCTAAATATTTATATTCATTTACTACCTCAACTGGGTTTTCTCCCAAAATCCTCCTCTCAAACCTGGATAGTCTACCTCCGTTGTGGAAAACTATAATTTTTTATTTAGCAGATTTAGGTTTATATGTATATTCCACTAGCGACAATAACCCTTCAGATGACTTATCATTTGCTGTAGTTTAAAAGAGAGGGGGCCAGTACTACATCGTCTGCATACAGTAAACACCTGATATTAATTCCTGCTATTTCTAGCCCTTAGTCCAGATTTTCATGTAAGTCGTTAAGAAATGATACAAACAGTAAAGGACTAAGTAAATAACTTTGCCTTAATCTGACGGAAGTCTCAAAAAAGTTAGTAAGTCCCTAATTATGATATACAGTTGCTCTTAGTTTTCGAATACAAGCATTTTAAGGATTTCAGAAACTTACATGACAGCTCACAATTAGCTAACTTAAAAAATAATGCTTCCCTATCTATGTAATCAAACATGGATTTAAAGTCTACAAGAATGCATATTCTTTACAAGTTTTTCTGCCAAAGTTAATTAAATGATACTGAAAAAACTAAAAATGTTGTCCACAGTCGAGTATTCATGACAAAATCCTACTAGAAATCATTCAAAATCCTGCTAGAAATCATCCTGCTTGAAAATCATTTAAAATTTTGTTTACGTTAACCCAGTGCCATAATCAATTCAATAAAATACCAGTAAATAGCTCTGTAATGACATTAATGAAGGATATTCCTCAAAAATTTTCCACTCTGTGGACACCCCTTTTTTAATTTTGGGTGACCTCGTGACAGACTGACTCGGTGAAACTTAAGGGATCCTTCTTGTTAAATTCATAACTGTTATTAATTTAATAAATAATATTTAAATTCATTAATAATTTTGAGAAGTACACAATCTGGTGAATTTTTAATGAACTTATAAGGCACAGAATCAAGTCCTTGACACTTAGCTATTCTTTGCTTTTAACAATGTATTTTTTACTTCAACTAAAGTGATTTTCTTATCAAGCCCAGATCCTCCCACTTCGGTTCAGCATAAAGTATTTGAGGCACTTTTATAATAGGATTCAACAAAGTGTTAAAATAATGCCTAAATTGCTCCCCAGTAATATTAGATTCCTAATGAAATTTCTATTTTTGAATTGCTATATTATTGACCACAAACCTTTTGTATCCATTGTGGATTTAGATTTTTCTTTAAGGGATTTATCATACTCATTCCACTTTTTGGTACATATTTCCTTGTATTCATTGTTTGCCTTTAATTACAGTGATTTATCATATGCATTATTCTGTTTTCTAAATATTTTTCAAATCTAAATGACTTACCACGGGACTTAAAACATTCACTATCAAACCACTTCTGTTTTGCTAGTTTTTTACCGTAATTTATCTGTTCACTATAGAAGGCACATTCAATAATACATTCTAACAATAATTTCAATTTTTTATCTGTATCTTTGAAATCATCTAATTTTACATAATTTAATTTATTTAATGTAATTTACAACTGTACAAAATAATAAATACAATAAGTAAATTGACTGAATGTTTCAAGCACTTGAAAATTTTGGGAAGGGACCACCTATTAGTGGTACTTCAAGCATTAATTTAAATTATAAGGTCCATCCATGTGGCCATCTTATTTTCAGACGCCTTGGTGGTTTTTATCAGGGATTGTTAAGGATGAGAGATTAAGAACTAATGGGTTAGAATGGGTAAGGAGTTTAGAATGAAAAGACACATATCTGTTTAGGGCCAAATTTGCAGCAAATGGGATATTAAGGTGTTTGTGGATCAGTTTATTTGTAACATAATAAGGAGGATCAAGGATTTTATGTAGAATTTTGGATTGTAAGGATTGGATGCGGGAGGAATTTGATGGTTTGGTAGAGCCCCAAAGCTCAATTCCATATGTCCAAATTGGTCTAATTATCATAGTGTATAATAACTTTTTGTAATGAATGAGAAGTTTAGAGCGTTTGTCAAGTAGGTATTGTAGCAATCGAAATCTACGAGCAGTTTCTTGTTGTTTCAGTCTTGTATGTGGATTCCAAGTAAGTCTCTTGTTAAGATAAAGTCCTAAGTATCAAATCTGTTCAACAGGCGTTAGTGGAGTATTTAAAAAAGATACTGTAGGACAGGAGGGTATAGGTTTACGACAGAGAGTAAAGGTGATCTGGTGGGATTTGTCAGGATTTATTTTGATTCTCCAGTTTTGACACCATTCTTCAATGGATGTTATGTTTGTCTGTAGAGTTTGTGATGCATTAGTATAGTTGTTGTGTATAGACAGTATACATGTGTCATCAGCGTATGTTGTTAGGATTGTTTTAGGGTGGGTTGAGATGTCAGCTGTATAAACCGTACACAGAATGGGACCTAAGATACTAACTTGAGGAACACCAACTGAGAAAAGAGAGATGAGTAGGCTAGGTTATGATTTACTTCAAAGGTTCTATTAGAGAGGTAAGAGCGGTGTCGGATTTAAGTAATCCGATTTTTCCATTCTTTTCCTTTTCTCGGTATTCACCGTTTCGCCCACCGTACACCTGGACGAGAAAGCGGCTATAGGACGCGGAAGTGACCGCGACAGCGAAACTTCCAGCAGCCAACAGATAAGCGCATGATTGTTTCAATTAGTCTATGAGACCCCACTTTGTTCATATTACACTAGATAAATAACTATTAACTAACTCACTAATATCATCTGCCCCTCCAGGGATTAATACTTTATAAATATAAGGAAATATATGTTGTTCATGAGCATAAAGTGTCTCACATTTT
>NW_027106607.1:131305-131605 GCF_000696795.3 Halyomorpha halys
TATAGCACGAGCAGGTCCCGATGTAACAAAATTGGTGCAATCCGTGTGAGGATTGAACTCTTATATCGAATTATAATATTAATGAGACTTATTAAAAATTGTGTGAGACATTTCGCCCACTTTCTTTTTTTAATTTAATTATAATAATTGTTTACATTAATTATCTTGGGATAATTATTGTTATCAGGCGTACAAATTACGATCTTAATAGATTTAAAGAGACGCGGGAGGCCAGGCATGTTATTGAGGCCTAATCCCATCTGCCTTTATCCTAGGCGCAACTAGGCATTATAGGTCGAT
>NW_027106607.1:132510-139007 GCF_000696795.3 Halyomorpha halys
ATATATTTTTAGTCTGTAAGCTTCAGTATTTATTTATTTTACATATTTATTTGTTTTATAACCGGTTTTATACATAAATAACAATTTTATTTAATTGTAGATTGTATGCTCATTGTGTAGTCACATTTATTTACATATATTTGAAAAATTAAAAATGGGTATGAATCAATCGGATGCCGAGGTCGAGCGGATTCGGTCACTGGAGCGCAAACTACGGCGCTTCAGGCGGGGTCTCCTTAGGTTGGGCTCACTTGCACTCGTCACCGCCGCGGACGATGACTCGTTTATCGATTTTGAAGTCGATTATGATGAGTGCAAGAAACTTTGGGCGGAATATAAGACAATTTGGGACGAGTTGGACTCCGCCTACGCGTCCCAGGGAGCTTCTGCGATGCCGCCCGATTGGGAGGCGGATTATAACATTGTTCGGAACGACCTGCGACAGGTCGAGGTGCGGTACCGCAGAATTAGGGCTCAGCGCGATTCCACCGCTCAAGGGGCTAAAACGGTCTTTGCCGCGCCAACGTACCCGTCCCAATTGCCCAACATTCGGATCCCGGAGTTGGACGGTGAGCTGTCCTCCTGGCCGCGGTTTCGGGACACCTTCGTCGCTCTGGTTCACGACAACACGCAATTGGCACCGGTAAATAAGATGCATTATTTAAAAAAATGCCCTTAGTGGGGAACCCGCGTCGCTGCTAGCCGGATTCCCATTCGATGCCAGCTCCTATCAGCCGGCTTGGCACGCGCTGGTGCGCGAATATAATAATCCGCGCGTTCTCGCTTCAAGATGCCTGCAAAGGGTCTTGAATCACAAATGCCCCACGTCTGGCGGAACGCGCGAAATACGCCTCATATTTGGCCGAGGTTGGTGAGGGGGTCGAGTCGTTTCGGGCCTTGGCTTTAGAGGACGAAACGGATGTCATCCTGTCCACATTAGCTCTCCGAGCTTTGGACCCCGTCACCAGACGGCACTTCGAGCTAGCCCATGCAAGCAGCGAGTTCCCCACGGTCGATGATATTATAGCGTTCGTGAGACAGAGATTGATGGCGTGCAAGCTGTCTCACGAACTCGATATGCAGCCTCATCCCGACGCTCCACGCGCTAAACCCGCCGGTAGAGGGAAGGGCGGAATCTCCATGCTTGCCTGTGAAGTCGGCACGAAGGGACTTGTTTCTCCGGGTCCATCCGGGTCGCCACCTAGGCGCACGTCCCTAGGGAATTCGGGCAGATCGGGGCGTCGCCGGTCATCCGGCACTTCTTCACGCGGGAAATCCGTCTCTCCCGGCAAAGAACCTTGTCCCCGTTGTAAAGGAAGGCACCTCTTGAGCCGGTGCTATACATTTTTGGCCTTGACCCCTCAGGAGCGTCACGACTTTCTCAAGTCATCCGATCTGTGTCGGAACTGCCTGAGGTCGGGTCACCACGCGTCTAAATGCCATTCCGAATACACGTGTACGTTTTGTCGCGTCAAACACCACAGCGTGTTGCATGTAGGGAGCCGATCAGGTTCCCCCGCCGCCGTCACTTCGCCGAAGTCCGCGGATTTTGTGGGTCATACCCGTTCTACGTCCGGGCCTCATTATTGTTGTTCGGAGGCAGTTATGGGAACTGATTGTGCCGTATTGCACGGGTCAAAGCATTCCGCGCCCGCACGGCTACTACTGGATTCCGGCAGCCAGTACACCTTTGTTACTGCCGAACTCGCAACGAAGATTGGCGGCCAGCTGCAACCTTTCAACCGAAGAATCGCCGGTTTGGGAGGTACTCAGGTCGCCGACATCAAGGGTGCGATGACGTTCAGGCTACGGTCCCTTGTCAATGACACCACTAACTTCAAGGTCCGTGCGCTCGTTGTTGAACGTGTCACCTCCGACTTACCCAGGCGTCCGGTTCCTTCGCGGGTTATCGGAGACTTGTCGAGTCACGTCCTGGCCGACCCTTCCTTTGGCGTCCCCGGCCCCTTCGAGTTGCTCATAGGCGTTGACCTATACCCCCGCCTAGTTACTGGTGCTCCCACCAAGGTCTTTGGGGATGGTCACCTATACCTCCTGCCGACGGTTCTTGGCAATGTCGTGATGGGGACTTATTCGGATGGCGCTTCGTCCACTGGCATCTCGCTCCTCATACAGGATGATGCCACCGCTCCGAATCGGACCAATCGAGAACCCGACAACCTCGGTACTGTTAAACGTAGGCGCCCGCGCCATCGCATCCGTTCGTTCCGCAATTGTTCCAACGCATCCTCGCAAAAGCGTTACGGCTAGTCTCTCTGTTTTCGCGGTTCCCAGCGCACCTGCGTGCCGCTCTATACTATCTCGCGCTCTGCACCTAACGTCAACTGAGCCTTCTTTCGTTGCGCTTGGGTTTTTCAGGGTGGGCGGCAGAATTTGCTCTCCGCGAGTCAAGCGTTTTGGCTCATTTTCGTAATTCGTCTCGAATCGTTAATCGTCTCACGTCACAAACCGTCGTTAATCGTTAAACAAATCGTTAATCCTGAATGTATTTATGTATATATATTTGTCTAGTTTTGTTCTCTTATGTTTTGCATGTTTCGTTTTGGTATCTATTGCTATAGTTATGTTGCCTATGGGCCCTTTTATCAGAAGCGGGGTTATTTTCCTATATTTTACGGCAGACTGCGCCTTCCCCGTCTCTTTGCATTTTTCATAATTTTTCATAATAAATTCGGCTGAGCCAAATTTAGGTGGGCGGTATGTCGGATTTAAGTAATCCGATTTTTCCGTTCTTTTTTGGATTTATATAAAGTCGGGGTCGGGGGTCTCATTTTCTGATGCCCCCCCTTGCCGCGAACACCGGAAGACCACGAAGACGCTGCAACTGCAATGCCGCCCCAGCCTAAGCATCATGCAAGCCAGGACCTGGTCTACCCCTACCATCACGCCAGGCTCCGGAACACGCTGGCCAGCCCTTGAGGAGGAACGAGGACGTTGCCCACCGTACACCTGGACGAGAAAGCGGCTATAGGACGCGGAAGTGACCGCGACAGCGAAACTTCCAGCAGCCAACAGATAAGCGCATGATTGTTTCAATTAGTCTATGAGACCCCACTTTGTTCATATTACACTAGATAAATAACTATTAACTAACTCACTAATATCATCTGCCCCTCCAGGGATTAATACTTTATAAATATAAGGAAATATATGTTGTTCATGAGCATAAAGTGTCTCACATTTTCGGCTCCCCTTTTCCACACATTTAATTTAATCATAAAATTACACTCGGGACACCTGCAGTATAGCACGAGCAGGTCCCGATGTAACAAGCGGATTAGAAGGAAATAAGTAGGAGATAGGAATTGACGAAGTTTATAGAGCAGACCTGGATGCCAGACTAAATCAAAAGCTTGTTCAACATTAAGGAAGACTCCCGTGCAGTACATTCCATGCTCCAATGTGGCAGATATATCAACCACTTAATGGCGCTGATGTGTGGCAAAATAGGATGTTCTAAATCCAAACTAGTGGACAGGAATAACATGATATGAGTCAAGGATTGGATAGAGGCTTTTTAATAGGAGTTTTTCTAGGATTTTGTCCATAATGGGCAGTAATGAAATAGGATGGTAGGAACATGGATATTCAAGTAGCTTGGAGGTTTTGGGAAACATTTTTATTCTAGATATTTTCCAAGGGTCGGGGAAATGGGTGGATCAGAGGGTAGCAATATAGGATATAGGTAAGGAATAGGATGGCTTTACGAGAGAGCTGTTTCAGAATATGTGATGTGATAAGATCGTGGCCAGCAGCTTTTTTAAAAGGTAATTTGTGGATGATGTTTATTATTTCTGAGGGATGAAAGGCTTTAGGAGGAAGGGTCATTTGGAGTGGAATTGTAATCACTGCTTCAACATGTTCAAGATGGGTTGGATTAAGGATATCAGGATGGGGGTTAAAAGTTTTGAAGAGATATTCGCCAAACATTTGAGTTTTTTCTTCATCTGATCGTGTCCAAGTCTTATTTTCAGTGAGAAGTGGTTGAAGGATTTGTATTTTAGTAGTTGTCTATAATGATTTGTCAATGGTATTTAGGTTTTCTTAAGTTCTGGAAATTTTGAATTCTACGTTTTCTAATTTCCGTTTTTAGTCTGTTAGTCAATGTATTGTAATGAGTTTTGTCTGAAGAATATCTTGTTCTGTGCCACCTCGCTCTTTTTGCCGGTGTTTTCCTGTTAGTAAGGTTTTAACATGATAAGGTAAGTTGTTTGTTTGAAAAATGTTTATGTTCATTGGTGAAGTATTGTTAGTGATAGTAGTTCCTTTCGATAGCAGAGTCAATCTGATATAAAGATTGAATTGTGGATTGTGAGCAGGGTGTTTGGGAAGTAACAAGTATATCAAGGATATTGGGACATTTTTTAAGGGATGTAGGCCAATAAGTAGGATTTTGGGAGAGAGGATGGAATAGGATGTTGTGACTCAAGAAAGATTTCTTGATAAGCTGTCTTCTGGAGTTGATGGGTTGTTGGAGCAGATTGTTGACTAGGGTACGATGTTCCACGTCACTCATTAAAGGCCCTGGAAGTTCTTCTAGAACCATTTTGTTTTGGTTGTGCACTTTTAAGGCAGGAATTCGTTGCATATTTTTGTATATTTTACAACCTTTATAGTTAGCAGGATGACCTTCTTGCCCACAGTACACATTTAGCTGGAGTCTCTCGAGTAGTGGAATGGAGTCCCCTCAATACGACTCGATATGGTTTATCTACTTTTAGCTGGTAACAGTGGAAATTGTAATTCTTTTTCGATAGATGCCTAACGAAGCTCTTGTAGTTGTCTTTATTTGTTGTTATAATCTTAGTATCTTTAGTATTAGAATAGCACTTCAAATTAGGTTGTCCAATCACTTCTGAGATTTCTTTACCAAACGCCGAGAAATCATGTATATTGTTGACGAAAATTGGGGGTGGAACAGGCTCGGTAAATTAATGGTTGGCGGATTCAAGAGTAGCATTAATGTGAGGTGCTATATTAGGTAAGTTGTTATTATTAGATATGGTTGGTGCAGACCTGTTGATATTTTCATTTTTGGCTGTAGGTGTACTGTAGATTTCAGGTGTAGACTTTTTTTGTTTGCCTTTTTTATTTTTTTCTTGTTTGACGAGTTCCCAGCGGAACCGGGTGCAACATTGCAAACACGTTTCTTAGTAGTAGACCTTGTTAAGTATTGAGAATCAGTTTCACTTATTTCAGAGATGGCAGTTTCTTCATCCGTTTCCATGCCGAACATAGTGAAAGAAGAGAGAAAACAAAAATAATAAAATACCTAAAAAAGTAGTTAGTATAAATAAAGATGGATAAAATTAAATAAGTTCTATTTATTACAATTATTAAAAAGAGAAAAAAAAAATTATTGTGTCCATAGATCTAAACGCGGGATGGAGAGGTTCTGAAGACATGAGCAAGGTGCGCTGCCAACTGAGCCAAGAAAGATCCGATAAGAGCTGAAGCTACGGTATGATAGCCAGTGGCCAACGGACAGTAGCACGTAGGTCAAAGACTGCCTGCCACATTGGTCAATTCTCTATTCTGCGAGCACTAGTTCTTAGTTTAATAATAGTCAATTTGATCACTCACTCGACTACAGAGTCTTGGAGTATTAGTCGTGCCGTGAACATCTCTGTGGTATGGTATCTCTCCTTCTCTTTTCTCTAGTTACTAGCAAAAACTTCAGAGAAAATCAATATAGATTAACAACTAATATTAGGCTAAACCCAGTGAACTATTGTGGCCCTAGACACTCAAATTATTCAGTTGAAAACATTGAAAACAAAACCCTTAAAGTTAAATTATCAGACCTTGAGGGTCGACTTAATCAAGCTGAGCAAAACAACCTAAAAAATACAGTAGAGATTAGAGGAATCCTAGAGAAGCAGGGAGAGACTGTTGTGAGAACGGTTCTCAGTATTGGTGTAGGTCTGGGGGTGAAGTTGTGTCCGGACGATCTAGACCATGCAGTACGGCTCAGGTCTAAACAGCAAGGAGCGCCGGGCCCTATTATAGTGAGATTTGTCCGTCAAACACTAAGAGATGAGCTGGTGTGGCAAAGAAGAGCCGAAAGGGATTTTTCCACTCGTCACTTAGGTTGGGATTAAAACAACATGCACTGCGTATATCTGAGCGAAGCCATGATGCCCGCTAACAAGCACCTCTACTGGTTAGCCAGGCAGAAGCAAAAAGTGGCGAAAATCAAGCACGTCTGGTTCAGTGGAGGTAGGGTCAGGTGCAGGCAGTCCGATGGTTGGGTAGTGGTCATCATTGGTAAGACCAGCGACTTGGACGTCTTCAGTTGAATTCGGTATCCATGTCACCACAATATTGTTATAATTTTCTTTTTTTGTATAGAAGATATTTTATTTACATTTATTTTCATTCGAGCAATTTCATATAGCATTCGAGGAATGGGCTAATTGCAGGTGGCAGGGTATTGGAGTACGCCATTTCAAAGAGACCCCGAGAGCAAATAAGTTTAT
>NW_027106607.1:139692-168594 GCF_000696795.3 Halyomorpha halys
CATGGAAATTAATGAGTGGGGGAGTTATCCAGAGGATGGATGGCATGCATGCATCGCATATCTTATTTGTTGTTTTATTTATTTATTTACTACTTTGTTATTTTTATATTCTAATATTTGTTATATAGGGGAATTTGTTGATAAAATGAAATAAGAATTGTAAAATAGAGGGGAAAGAAAAAAAAAAGGAATAAATTGAAAAGCCTGTATTTAGTTTGTAGACTGATATTAATTGTAAAAGAATACTGTGGGAAAAAAAAAAAAAATGTTATCTTTCCATTATATTGTATCATATCAAAAAAATGTAATTTATAAATTTATATATGTCCGATCATGGATTGATCAGTATGCTGTGTAATGTAGCAACCCGATGTATTTGGGCAGCATGATTGAATAAATTTCTTTCTCCCTCCCCCTTTCAACACTTTAATAATATCGCTTGTAGAATTTCGTTTATTTATATCTCTTCTTTTTTTATGACTCAAACTTTATAACTCAAGCAACAAATTCCTTGCAATTTCTTATTATATGAAATTGTCACATTCTATATAATCGTAGCAGTATATAAAATGTTGTTATTCTCTATCCCTCAAACTTTTTCCTTTTTTCTTACTTTCCCATTTACCACCCCACAGTTATGACTAATGTCCATAGTTCCTGTCATGTTAGTGCACAATCCCTTATTGCCCATTTCAATGAATTCAAACAGTACTTCCTTGATAAATTTTACCACGTCATCGCAGTATCTGAAATGTTGCTTAAACCCTTTATTCCTTCCTCTCGTGTTTCAATTCCCAATTTCAATATCTTACATCAAGACAGATCTGATCGTACTGGAGGGAGTGTTGGGTTGTATGTTCATATTAGTCTCAAGGTCAAAATCCTACTCCATTCCCCTTCTCCTAACATTCCCCTTGCAGAATACATGTTTTTTGAAATTTCAACTTTATCCTTTCCTCTATTATTTGCTGTCATTTATCGACCTCACAGAGTTCCATCCGATAACACCTTCCAATCCTCCCTTGTCCAACTCGTTCCCACTTATTCCAATATTATTTTAACTGGTGATTTTAGTACCAACATGCTCTCTCAATCCAGTGATAAATCCTTTCTTACTAACCTAATATTTTCTCTCAATCTTTACCTCATTCCTTATTCTCCTACACATCACACACAATCCTCTGACACCTGTTTAGACCTTTTTATCTTTGACTTTGCAGTAAAAATCCTTTACTCTTCCCAGCACCCAGTTCCCTTTCTGTCATCTCACGATCTGATCCAAATATCGTACGACCTACCAGTCAAATGTTTTACTCTCAAAATCATGTCATACCGTAATTTGGAACTCCTTTCCTATGAATCCGTTCAACGTGACCTTGTTTCCGTCCAGTTGGACATTATACACTCCTATAACTCCATCGACCCTATGGTTTCCACCCTCACTTCACATCTGCAATCCATATTGGACATCCATGTTCCGCTCAAAACCCGAATCTTACACCATCTAACTGTACCTTGGCTTACTCCGGAAACAAAGGAAATGATAAAACAAAGAGAAGCTGTTAGATGCAAATTTTGGTTGACCTGCCTGTCTGCAGATTATTTTCATTTTAAACTACTCCATAGTGCAATCCAGTTAGGAGTTCGACGTGTTAAATCCTTTCACATTCATCACGCCCTCTCCACTGCTCCCGATCCCAAATCCAAGTGGAAAATACTCCAAAATTTATCCCTACCAGAATCCAATAACCTCAGCTCTCTTCCAATAACACCTGATGATCTCAACAACCATTTCACTTGCCATGCTACTGATCCATCAATCTTTCCTGATATTCCAAATAACACCTTCAATCCTGAAAACTTCTTTTTTCCCACATATCTTACGAAGAATTACTACCCACTATTCTAAGATCCCATACCAACAATCATGGACCAGACAACATTCCTGTTAAGTTTATTAAATCCTGTCTCTCAGTCCTTATCCCCATACTTTATCATATATACAATTTTTCCTTGCAAAATGCCACATTTCCTTCTCATTAGAAAACCGCTTTAGTTCAACCATTAAATAAAATCCCAAATCCTTCTACACCTAATGACTTCTGCCCTATTTCTCTCCTTTCTAACCTTTCAAGACCGTTAGAACGCCTTGTTCAAAACCAACTCTCAAACTTCCTAGAAGAACGTTCCCTCTTCAATCCCCTTCAATCCAGCTTTCGACCTGGCTATTCAACACAATCCACTCTCCTTAAAATTACCTATGACCTCCAAACTGCCATGGAACACCAAAATCTAATTATCCTAATCCTCCTTGATTTCTCCAAAGCATTTGACACGGTTGACCACAACATCCTTCTTAACAAACTACAAAATTTTCCTTTATTCAACAGTGCTTTGCGCTGGTTTCAATCCTTCCTTTCCAATCCCTCCCAGTATGTATTGGTTCCAGATAAACCACCATCAATCACTCGACTCCTTACCTGTGGTGTACCTCAAGGTTCAACGCTTTCCCCTACCCTTTTCGCCATCTACATCAATGACCTTCCCCTCCTTATCCAACATTCTCAATACCATTTGTCTGCTGATGATCTTAAAATTTACCTTTCCTTCCCACCATCTCACCTATTAGTTGCCACAGAAAAGCTACAAGAAGATTTGAATCTAATTAGTCACTGGGCACAAGAAAACAAGTTTAAGTTGAATGCAGAGAAGACTAAGCCAATCGTAATAGGATCCAATCACCTCCTGAAAACTATTCCTCACATTCCAACCTTACTCCTAAATAACAATCCGATACAATTCCATTCATAAGTTAAAAACCTTGGTGTCACTATAGACCAAACTCTCTCCTGGAAAAACCACGTTTCCCATATTTCCCGTTATTCCTTCTCCACCCTAAAACGTTTAAATTATCTTCGTCACCTACTTCCTTTTGAAACCCGTAGGCTCCTGGTTACTTTCTTAATTTTCCCCCACTTTGATTATTGCTGTGTGGTTTACGGGGTTGTCTCTGGGGATCTGAAAGCAAAATTAAAATGGTTAATTAATTGGTTTGTACGATTCATCTTTGGGGTCCCCAGGGACGCCTTTGTCACCTGATTTTATGAAGAATTGAAGTGGCTTTGCCCCTCCTTTTGTTGTAAATATTTTCTTGCTTCCTTCCTCTACCAAATTATCCAATGCCGCCGTCCATCGTACATCTCTGATATCCTTCAATTTAAATCCTCAGTGCATTCCCGCAATACCCGCACACTGCCTTCAGACTTACATGTAACTGCCCATTGAACTGCAACCTTTGGTAGATCTTTCCTCATCCGTTCATCTTCCCTATGGAATTCTATTCCCTCCTTCATTTGTAGCTCTAATTCCCTTCCAACCTTCAAATCCTGGATCTTCGACCACCTTCTGTCCACCCAATTCCTGTAGAATAACAATTGAAAGTTTCAAACAAGCTTTATGTATAATCTGTATTTAGTGCTTCAGTTTTTCGTTTTACACTTGTAAATATGTATATTAGCAGAAATTGTACCTTTCCATTTATTACTTTTAGTTTAATTGTATTTGATTTTTTATAATTTTTTTTCTCCTTTTATTTATTATCAGAAGTTAGTCATCTTATGTTTTATGATACGATGTATAGTTTTATTTTATTTGTTCTATTTTTATTTTATATACTTTATTAATTATTGTTGTTTATTTTTATCTTTTCGAATTCACTGTTTTATTATATTTTATAATTTCGTTTTCATTTTTTACTTTACTTTCAGGCTTTAAAGCCTAATTTTGACGCCTGTATATTATTCTAAAGGGATCAATCCCAGAATAAATAAATATTATTATTACAATTACGTTGAAATTGTTTAACTCTGTATAAAGTAAGCGTGTACTGGTTTTTACTGGCAATACATGAGCTAATACCAGAGTGGCCAAGGAATAAACAGAGAGAGATAACTAACTAGATTCTCAGTAGCAGCTATGGCACTTGGTACTCCAGTTTTGATTTAACATGCTGCTGTGACCATTGCAATCTACTTAGTTGTAGGGCAGTATGATGTGTGACATTACTTGTTTTCAACTTCTACGATAAGTTCAATCGGTATATACTAAGTATAAATTATAGACATGAATTTAAAATCTTTTATATATTTCAAAATGGGAGCTGAGGCCCAGTAAATATCAATGACAGAGCTACCCTTCCCCAAAATATAAGTGACTTCATTTCGGGATTTCCATTAGTATGGCTGTTTAATATTACTAATTCAAAATCACCTCAAATTTCCAAGAATGATAGACCTCTATTATTTAAAATTGTATCTTTAGATTTTCTATTACAGTTCACTAAAAAATTTTCCTGTATCATATAATATATTCTGGAATTACCTGCCTCTTCACCACTCTTGCATTCATGTCACCTACAAGAAAATTTAATAATTTTGAAAAGTCATCCCAACAAAATTAATTTAAATAAACAGGTATAATATAAGATTTTACATTCAGACTATGCACTTGAATTAAATTTTACTCATCAAATTTAACAAAGCTGCATGTAACATTACCAACTGTTAAATTATTTTTAATTGATAATAACACTCCACCACATTCCCTACCCTTAGTCTTAGTTTTATTCGCCCCAATCCATATTAAATTAAAATCACTGAAGTATTTCAGATTTAAGTAAAAAATATTTCATACAGAGCTAAAACATCATACTGCCATACTAATGACATATTCATTTCATATATTATTTTTATGCTTGAGAGTATTTATTAAGATACACCAGTGTGTATTATTTTTCTCTTTATCTTCTCTTCATATTTGAATAGACCCTTTTATTTCTTCTGATTCTGTTGCTGCATCTATACTTTTGGTCAATAATTTCTTAATCTTTTCTGAGAAGTCGTTATTTATTTTACTTTTCCTACGCTATTTTGTTCCCCAAATATTAGACCTTTTTTCTCGTCCTAAATAAATTTGTGGTTATTAAGGAGTTATTCTGAACGAAAACCAAAATTTTTGAGCTTACTTCCTTAATACATCTTCTCAAAAATAAAAGCTTCCTCTGTTAGTAAGTAAGATCTTTCAACAGAAATAGTGGTGCCTCTTAAAATTTTGGATGCCTTTCAAATGCCTGTTATGTTTACTTTGTTAAAAAATTCTGCCCAGATAATTTTTTTTATTTGTATGAAGATTCCTTAAAAAAGCTGAGCTTGGTTAATAATAATATTTTCTGGCATACCTAGTGTATTGGTGTTGATTTGTTTAATGGTTTAAATACAATCCACAGAAAAACCTACATCAATAACTCTAAAAATCACATTCTTCTTCTTTATTTCCCTTTGAATAAATTCATCATTTCTTGAACGTATTTTATTTGCTTGCATATTATTTTGATAATTGCTTTATCTTATCAGAAAATACAACAATATCGTTCTTTGTTGCCACTACTTCCATCTTTTCTTTCACAGTTTGTAGTTTTTCGTCAATTAATGTACCCGATAATTTAGTGATAAATTACTGATCGGTACATCATTGAGGTCTTCAGATAATTTTCTTTGCATTTTTTTTTCCCCCAGTCAGACATATAAAAGAGACTCTTGAACAAACTGATAGACAGTGTGCAGCTGTAAAATTAAATTATACTATGTGGAGTAGATGTAGAATGCCAGTTATTTAAGATAACCTAGTGCTATCCTCACTAACACTGGTAATACCACCTTTGCACTAATGTAAATACTATTGTCTGCATGGAATCAAACTTTCATTAATATTCCGATATATCACTCACCGATTCTGAAGTCAAATGAATATTTCTTTCCATAGAAACCACGTTTAAACTCTAATGCAATCCTTCACAAAAGATTTCAAATTTCAACGAACTCTTTCTTACTAGAAAGAAAGCAAGTTTTAGAGCACTATCAAAACATGTCCCATCTCTATCAACTCACAGCATAGACTGTCCATTGAAATAGTCTTACTGGGAATAAATATTAAATTTTCAAAATAGCTTCCTTCATAGTATCTTAAATTTTATTTGAAATAATTAACCATTTTGCATTTTTGCAGTATTAGAATATAGTATTGGAACTATGCAAAATTTTTAATCTGAGTTTTTAATCAGAATACACAAGACCCTCTAAGTCCAAATAACTGAGTCTCACAAAGTGGTTTGTGTGTCATAGTACTTATTTAAAGTAGGTATATGACTTGAATGTTAAAGCAGCTTTTTCGCTTAAATTGACTTACTGGAAGTGCCTCACTTTACATTATTAATTATGTCTTTTAAAAACCGAAGTTTTATCTAAAGATTTTGATTAAATTTGTCATATCGATGTACAATCAAATGGGCTTGTCCTCACTGAAATAGTCTGACAGGTCATAGGTGCCAAATTTTTAAGTAACTTTCATTTTGTTTATTTGAAAACATTAACTATCTCCCATTATCAGTAGAAATAAATAATGGATAAATATAAAATTTATAAGAATTTGATAATTAACTTGAAGAGGAAATAAATGTTTTTGTGTTTTCATGGTTGTTATGACAATAGTTCAATTTTAATTTCACTTACCTAATTATTAAATATGTATGAATGAATGGAATATGGTCCGGGTGCGGTCAAATAAAACTCAAATAGTAATAACTATTTTAATTGAGCCAACGTTTTGCCCCACGTTGCAGGGCTTCGTCAGGGCTAAAAAAGAAACATACACTTTACATAGTTTCAAAGAAAATAAAAAAAACATAGTGGAAAATAACAGGGGTGTACAGTGACACATAAAAATTAAAGGGTTAAACAATAAATGAAAACGGTAATAGTAACAGAAAGATAAAAATAAAATAAGAGAAGAAATATTAAAGAAAGTACAAATTAAGGGATGAAAAGGAAAAAGAATAAATTCTTTATTAAATAATAATAAAGTATAAATAATAATAAATGAATTAATAAATTCAATTCAATTGTCTTTCTTAATCACTTACATATATTTTATCCCATTATTTTAACTTCATTTCTTCTTTGTTTTTCTATCCATGACTTTTTTTTTCTTTATTTTATAATTTTGTAAATATTTCTTTTACCCCTCTATTATGTATATTATCATTTATTGTGTACCTAACTTTAATAATTTTTACATTAGATTTATTTTTTATTAATATAGTTGTTTGAGAGTGGTTTAGTTTCTTTTTAAAACAATTTTGATCTCTTTTCTCTCAACTTTATTCTTTTTTAACATCCGACGTTTCCAAACAGTTGGGGTTTGTTAATGAACATAAAAGTGGTTATTGAAAGTTTTAAATTTAGGAAATAATTTAATAGAAGAAATTATTGGGACAAAGGCAATTAGCCGGCAGTAATGAATTTTAAGGAAAAAAAGGAATGAAGACAGAATAAGGAATCCTTGAGAATGACCTGAGAGGTCGAAACGTCAGATGTTAAAAAAGAATAAAGTTGAGAGAAAAGAGATCAAAATTGTTTTAAAAAGAAATTTTTACATTGTTTATTTTATAATTATTTTCGTTATTATGTGACGTACTTGACTACCATCCCCACTCCTCCCAATACAAACGGTTCACTCTGTCATAGACTTCCGTCAAAACAGATATGAATTCTGTCTCATTCATTTTTATTCTTTTCCCTTTTCATCTCTTAATTTGTACTTTCTTTAATATTTCTTATCTTATTCTATCTTTATCTTTCTATTACTATTACTGTTTTCATTTATTGTTTAACCCTTTAGTTTTTCTTATTAAATTTTAGGTTTCACTGTATACCCCTGTTATTTTCCACTATGTTTTTTTTTTTCTTTGTAACTATGTAAAGTGTTTATATCTTTTTTAGCCCTGACGAAGCCCTGCAACGTGGGGCGAAACGTTGGCTCAATTAAAATAGTTATTACCATTTGGGTTTTATTTGACCACACCTGGAACATATTCCATTCATTGATACACTCGGTCAATCAGCAATCTTCCAGTATTAAATATGTAGTAAGAGGAAGCATAGCCATCCTGATTAATAAAAAAAAAAAATAGCTTTTTTGGAAAATATAAGGATATATATCATCTCAAAGTGGGGTGATAAGCGAATATTTTTTGATGATTTTGCGAGTGATAAGTGAATATTTTGCACATACTGCACCGAATTTTTTCTGTTCAATTCAATTTTTATGCTTGTACTTTGATTTTCAGTTATATCTTCAGGCGAAACTAAACTGGCGAGGATCACATCTTCTGAAACATTTCTTACAGTTTTGTTGTGTGGCTTTAAGCTGGGCCACAGCATTATCACGTGTGTCGGACTATAAACATCATTGGAGTGATGTTTTAGTTGGATTGATAATTGGAACTACAGTTGCATTTCTTAATGTAAGGTTATGCTTTTATTATTTAATTACATATTTTGTATTTTGAATAAATTTTTTTTTCAGAGAACTTTACTTTTGTATGTGTTTTATTGTGTTTAGGCCAATTTTGTTTCTGATTTATTTGGGGCTTCTTCCATGAAGAAGAAATCAAGTGAAACAACCACCTTAACTAACACTTCACATCAAGTTATGCTGGTCACCAATAACTCATCTGCCGATCTCTAAAGAAGTGAAATTTTTTAAAAACATCTTGAAATTTAGAAAAAGAAAAACCATTTGATGGGAGCAATTTATGGTTTGCTTAGTTATTACTGTTTAACCTACTGGAATGGTCAAAATGTTTTGTCTATGTTGTTTCAAACTTTATAAAACATTTGTTAGTGTTATTTTTTTGGCATCTTTTGCATCTTAGTTTCTAGGACTGATTATAAAATCTAACTATTCTACTGTAAAACTTTAAAATTAATCATTTGACCATAGTGAATTTTTATTTAAATATGTTTTTTTTAATTAAGATCAATTGCCATTAAGGAATACAGTAATGGTGCTACTCAGCTAAAGCTAAGTTAAACTAAAAATACTACGATAATTTCTTGTTCATAATCTGAATTTTTTTTTTGCCTTTTAAGCAAAGTTATATTTACTTTTGTGTGGAGTATATTTAGTTATATACTCCAAAATATTAAAAAGTTATTTTTGGTTTTTTATGGTTATGGTTTGATTTAACCAAACTATCACTAATTATTTAAATTTTAGTTGTTTTTCTTTTAAGCTTCAACAGGATTTAATTTAACTAAAGTGGATTTAGTTTTTTTTATGAAATGGGTGAATTATTGTCAACTATTTTTATTTTGTACCAACATATTAACATGTTTTATAGTTGTTTAGTGATTCTGATACTTATCAGAATTACTGCACAGTAATCATTGTATAGTAACTTCTTGAATTATGTTTATTTATTTCACATTCTGAAACTTATTCTGTGATTTAAGAAAAAATAGTTATGAATTCCCATTTGCTACACTACGATTGAATATAAGTTAGAAGAAACATTCGAGTCAAATTAAAGGATAGATATATTTAGGGATAAATGTTTAAACTTATTTTGATAAATTTTGTGTTTGTATGATTTGATCTGAAAGTATGCTGTTTATAGTAAATTATTTCCATTCATAGTTTTTGTTAGTAGTTATTACCAAAGGCATCATTTTTTCAAAATTCATTAAATATTAGTTATACTTTATGTATATATATCCATTTTGATTCTAGTTTGTTACTTTATTATTGAGTGACGTATTACTGCTATTGAAAAAATCATTTTTAGTTTTGAATTTTGATCTTTTATCAATGTTTGATCAAAAATCAGTTAGTATATTAGGATAAACGATACATGTTCAGACTAAATTATATGTTTCTAATATACACATCCTTGCTAGATTAAATTTATTCTTTAGTATTTCCTGTTGTATTGATGTATTATACTTTTTTTGGTGTTCTATCGTGAGCCCATTTGAAATCAATATAAAGTAGGTGATACACTTTGTATTCTATGTTCTCTAGTATTTGGTTTAAGAAAATATTTGATCAACAGTTTATCGTTTTAACCTGATTCCACATTCCTGATAATTTCTTTTGCATATTCTGTTATTTGGCTATTGGCTAGAAAGACTGTATATTTTATGACGTGTTGAATGAGAGGATTGTTGGAGCTTATTTTCTTACTAATGGCTTTAGTTTTGATTTTAAGTTACTTCTCTTCTTCTTACTTCACTTTCACCTTGTTTACTTCACTCTAAATAATTGTTAATTATGGCTGATTTTGATTCTCCAATGGCTATTTCAACTTTCTTTTCATTGGGCTGTTCTATTATTGTTTCTGGGATCTCCTTTTTTTTTCATCTCATTTCTATTACAGAATAATCATTCAATAATTTAAAAAAAATGTTTGAACAAAAACTGCTGTTTTGGCATTACTCCAAAGTAAACAAATAAGTATTTTATTGGAAAGGATTGGGGATCATAATATTTCAGTAAGGTCCTCTAATTAGATGAATTACCTTGAAAAAAAAACCTCCAAGGAATACAGTTGAGTTGAAAAGAAACTTCATTATTATTTCTATAAAATTAAAAATATTACAACGAAACACTGTACATTGTTCAGATAAATAAAGAAGTAGAGAAGAAATCACTGATACTATTAACATTGGTGTTAGGCTGGTTATGATTATACTTGACTTAAAAAAGAAAAAAAAAAACTTTAGGTGGCTGATGCTTTTAAGTAGTGACCCCAAGAAAAATATAACGGATACCTTATATTTGCTAGAAGAACTATACTGTCCTCTCCACCTCACAATACAATAGTGAAGGGTTACCATACCAGATTTTTTCAGTTAACTGATAATTTTTAACTAAATTAAAACAATTTTGTGGAGACAATTATTAGACTCAGCCCCACATTACCTCAGACCTAATGAATGGTATGATAGAGTGGTATGTACAGGTTGTCAGAGTGCTGCTATAAGAGTCAGTCTAACGAGGAGAGTATTTTTTGTCAGCAGAATTAACTGATATTAACATTTATACAGTAAACCTTCCTGCTCTATAAAAAGTCTGTTGCAACAAAAATTGGAATAATAATGCACACTCCTGAAAATATTTTATTGCACGATAGGCCATTCAATGAATATTGTGAATGTCTGATCTTTAACAAAAACACTATTATAGAAGGACAATGAAACTGTTATCATTATTCGATGCTTAACTGGTATTGGTTCAAAGAGAAACCAGAGTATGGGAATGAGAATGTGTAATTAATAACTCTGAACTAAAATATTATGACATTGAAATAGGAGGTACTTTATACAGAAGAAAGAGATAAAAATTAATAATGTATTTCCCAATTCAAATTCGTTTTGAATTAGAGATTACAGAGGCAGAGTTCTCAAATCCACACACCTTCAGAAATGTCAAACCTAACTTCTAATCTTGTCCTAGGATTTCAAAATCTGGTCTTTAGAAAATACAGGATTTGAAAAAAGTGGTAAAAATGTCTGAGAAGTTAAAGATTTTCATACTTAACTTGAAAGTTAGTTGAATTGAATGGAGATTGGGTATTTGAAAATTTATTAGATTAATAATCTATATAAATATTTTTTTAATAATCTGCTCAAAATTAGTGTATGACCATTTTTATCACATTTCTTGCAAATAAAACATTCTATTTTGCTTTTTTTTTTTTTATTTTATTTAAAAATCAATTAAATAATCAGTTGATAATTTAAACTTAATTTTGTAGTGAAGAGCTGCATTTTATTGGTTATACCCCATTAAGCTTTGACTCATACTACATAGTGGCTATATCATATATTTCCTATCTGGTATTATCTTTGACAGCTTCAATGTACTTTTATCTTGTTTAACTCTTCCGGGAAGGAATCCATATTTCCTTGAGATGTATTCCTTGATCATTTCAGTTATTCTGTTTAGGATTTTATTCAAAACTGTGTTTGTGCTGACCAGATCGGTATGATCTTGTTCCCTTGAAAAAAACAAAAACAAATGAGAATATGGACTTCAATGTGTAGTCTTGTATCAACGTATCAACTTTCATTAGAAATTAAAATTTCATCAGTTTCATTTAAAATAAATAACCCATGTTGTTTTAAAACTTTTGTCTCTGTTAGTGTTCATTGGGATATATAAAGAGTATTCTATATTCATGCAAAAAGTTCAAAAGAATTAACATGTAGTGGGATAGGTGCTATCATTAGTTGTCATGAGGCTCATCAGCCTTTGTAGCTTTCCTAGCAAAGCTATAGGGGCTTGCTGTAGTCTCATCTATCATACTTTGTTAGCATATGGAGCTATAGATCAGGCCAGAGAACTCTTGAGACTTTGAACTCCAGAACTAGCACATTTTTTTTCAAGCCCATATTCATGCTCATCTTTGCAAAATGACATTACCATATCAATTTACTATCAAGGGTGATCCCTTGGTACTTAACTTCGCTGTAGTTATTAACAGCATTCCGACCTAACTTGGTGGTCTGATTAATATGTTTGTTCTGTAAGTGAATATGCACAGATTTACCTTCTGAGAATTTATGCCAAGGCCATTATTCCAGCAAATCCATTGATTCTTTGAGCTGCCCAGAGATTGTCTCTGGAAATTCGCCATCTACTGATACATCAATATCATCAGCATACTTGGTTAAAATGAGTCAGTAACCAAATACCTCAGGTTTGGGGACAGCATATCTCACTGTGGACAGACCTCTGCAGGTTTCATACACATTTTGGTATACCCCTGTTTCAATTTAAGTATGCTTTCCTTTGGCATCACATCGATCCATCTGAAATCTATATATTCGATACCTTTCCTCCCTTGGGCTTTTGCCATATTATTGTAATAGGTATGATCAAAGGTACATTAAATATTGATAAAAATTGCACTATCTCTTCATAAGCTCAACTTTTCTCAATTCTGGAAGCCAGGTGATGAATTGCTGTTTCATAGGATTTGCCTCTCTGATAAACAATGAAGTTCTATTAATGTGGAATCTGTACTATGTCTTTCACTCACTTTTCCTATTCCTGTAATCCATTTTATTTTCAATGATGATAAAACCGTAATAAATACAAAAATATATATATAAAAGTTCTATTAAAAAAGTTGTCAGCATTAATTTTTGATAAAATATTTATTCCTGTATGATGCACTATTTTTGAGATATAAGTGAATGACCAAAAAAAGAGACCTTTTTGACTCCCCCATGTTGTGGAAGGGGTATGGGTCGAGTATGTTCATCTTTTATGTGCCCTTAAAAAATTCCTGAAGTTAAATGCTTGCCCCCCCCCCCATCTTCTCAACAAGCCCTTTTTTGGCCGTCACTCGCTGAACTTTGTTGGCATTTGCTGGACTACAAACAGAGAAATAAAAACTATATTATTTTTTACTGAACCATAAATAATATCTAGAGCGCTCATTTGCATGCATCACAATAAAATATATAAAATAAAATATCTTTGTCAACTCATTTTCAAAACAAAGATGATTCATTGTAAAGTGATAAATTGAATAACTTACTCTGTGTATAGGATGTGGTATAAAGTATCTAGTATTTCATGTATAAAATAAAACTTAAAAGGAATAACAAAAACTTTATGTGAAAATTCAGCTTACTGTAGATATGCTTCTGTTCAAATTGTTTCTATGCGACACAGCGTTTTTGAGATATAAGTGAAAAGTCAAAAAAGGGAAATTTCCATCCCATTCTTCTATTATGGAAAAGGTAGGGTAGGGTACTTTTAGTATGTTCATCTCCCTATGTACCCTTAACAAATTCCTAATGACAATGGTTGTCTCCCGCCTCCATATCCTCTAAAACCTTTCTTCAACTGAACTATTGCATCACAGTGAGAAAACATTGTGTGGTTTAGACCTCTGCATGATCTAATTGGGGAAACTTTGGTTAGTATGCCATGATATTATTACCTGAGCATAAGGCTTAAAGTTGGCCACCTGTAATTTTAGAGGTTATACCAACCGGAAAGTCGTATAGATTTCAGATGTCTTCCTAGCTGACCAATGGTCAAACTTTAACCGTGAGGATACAGCCTGATTTGTGATGTAAAGAAATGGATGAGAACACAGTTGGAAAGTGCACAATTGTCTCTATTGGTTTTATTATTATGAAGCATGGGTAATGTAGAACTTTTAACAGGAAAATCATTGTATTTTGACAATGTCGTTTTATATTTTTGGTCTTTTGTTAAGCTTACTTGCTTATGAGTGATTTCAATAAACTAAAAATATAATTTACCATACCAAACTTAAATTAATTTGAAAGTGTAGTGACTATATGACTTTTAATTCAGTCATCTTCTATAGAATGCGCTAAAACAAGGAACTGCCTTTATTATTCCTAAAAAAACTTAAAGACTGCAATTAAAAGTTAAAAAAAGCTTAGTTGCTAAGATTTTTAAGCTTTTGTAGAAATGTGTGAGTGTGTGTGTGTTTTTTTTTTTTATGGGGGTCGGTGGAAATCTTCAAAAGACATGGATAGGCCTGTACCCATCCGTGTGTGGGATTTTTACCCACTAAAACCACCGCCCTACACCTGTTTCTCACCCTCCACAGGACCGCCGTTAGGTATTACATCATGGGGGTGAGTGGCGCCTCATTGCTTTAGGCTATCTCCTGGTTCGCCTATATTTCTCCTCATTTCTTAACTTCTGCATCACCTGTGCCGTATATCGTTGGCCTGCCATCCAATAATCTTGGTTAAGTAGCATAATATTGACGTTATTATCTGCTGTCGGATCTGAGCTGCAAACGCATCAGAGCTCTCTTCTTTCTTCATGAAAGCGGTGACAGAAGAAAACTTTTAATAGCACGAACGCAGTCCCAAATAACAAAAATTATGCGCCCGAGATACCCACATTTGGGGTATTCGCAGGGTCAGCCCAATCGAAGTGCAATGAAAGAGCCTTACCCTGGGGGAACCGCCTTCATTATCACGGTAACCCCCATGCCTGGTAAGTGTGTGTGTATATATAGCATATACAAAAAATGAATTTGCGCAGTCATGGTAGTTTTTTTAATGAAATAGTTATTGAAAATAATAAAGTGTCATTCAATTTACAATCATAGAGATAAAAATATTTATCATTAAATAAATTATATTTTAACGTATTTATTTATAATAGATGTAATATGAAAGATTATTTTAGAAGTTACTGGATAAAAGCTTTATTAGTATTTAAGGTTATTATATACAGATACAGTTAATTTAATAGTTGAAATTTAATTTGTTAAAAAATATAAAATTGTTTACTTCTATCTAAAAAATTGTATGGAAAATTCAGTCAATGTATTTTTCTTATTGATCATGTGAATGTATATTTTAATTATTATATTGATTTATGGATCCACTACTTAAATCATGGTGTGCCTGCTTTTGATGAATTTAATGAGTATTTAAATTATTTTAAAATTTATTTATTATGCATTTTATGATTTGTTCAATATAATCTTTAATTTATTTTATTATTAAAAATTATCTATTATTTCTCTATATTTGTCAATATTGCTTACTAACTTAGTTGTTTTTTCCTAGATTTCAAACTGACGAGAATAAGTAATCTAGTTTTAATGTATTTTAAGTACTATGAAATAGTTTTCCAAGCTTGCTATTGATAGTATATATTAAATAAAATTGCCTTTGTAAAGTTAATGTCTTCCTTTTTGTAATTTGTATGTTAGTTCAAAAACTAATTAAAATTGATTTTAGCCATTAAAATTATTTATTTTGATCATAAATACTGCATCTTTGAAAGAATTTACAATAGAGACATTTTCCAGATTTAATGAATTTTCGGTAAAATTAAAATGATTTCATAAAAGCAGCTCTAATTTACTACTTTTCAAGTTTGTTTTGTTTTCTGCTCAGATAGCTGAACTGAAAAATCAATAAAAATATATAAAGTACAAAATCTTTGAAAGAGGTACTTAAAAGATTTCAGACACTAATCCTTGAGTCTCTATTATACTGGTAAACCAGTAATCAGTCGATGCTTCCGCAATTGAGTCATAGGACAGAGAGGCACATGTCATATCAATAGTCTAAAAAGGCAAATCAATTAAAGACAGTAAAACACTTCACAACATCTATATAATTTTTATATTATAATTACAATATGTATTTGTATGTCTCGGAATAATGTACTGTCTCTGATGTGTCAGTTAATGTCTTTTTTGACTGTTGATATGAGATGTTGTATTTTCTCTGCTTATAAGTGATCATGTTCTTTTCTGTGTTGAAGTGTTGACTGGTTAGTTCTTACTTACAGTACCACATTATTCAGATAATTAATCTAGGCAACTACCAATGGGCCTCACGGTCCTTAAGAAAAATAAGTTGCTGTAGTTTTAATTTTCTTTAATTCTTAAGGGCATACAATTTCATCTAATAAGTTTATTTGGTACATATTAATTTTTTCTCTAAAATGAAACTCAGTTACACTTAGATACCTAGATAACTGTCCTAACTCGACCTTCCTCAGCATTATTCAGTAATGTTTCAATATATTTTATAAACAAATTCTAAATTAACTTTACTCATTCATATTATTTAAGTTTGCTGCACTTATTACTTGCTGATAGTTTCTATTAAAAAGAATACTCAGGTATTCATTGCCTCATTTGATAGATAATACAATATGTTTGTATTAAACTTTTATTGGTTCATTGTTCAATTTCTTCAATCATTATGACAGTTCATTGTGTTGAGTTTTACAGTGTTTTAATTTTGGAATAAGTGCAACGCTCATTTATATAATTGAGATAAAAAAGTGTTACGTGAAAATCATATTCAGATAAATGTAGAAAACTGATGAGATATCTAAATTATAAGAATGTTAATGTTTTATAAACATGATTTAATATTTTTCAATTCGATTGATGATGGTAATATTTAACAGTTAATATATTTGAAAATAAATCATTGTTATTGCTACATTTTCTTTCTTTTTTTTTTCAGAGTAATGCATAAATTGTATTAGATTACAATCATTATCATTACCCATGAATAGTTTTATTTTAATAAATGGCATAGATTAGTACTAGGTATTAAACTTAAGTGTTGGTATAAAATTTAATTAAATGTTCTCTATCTACTTCCTAAATTTTATTTATTATATAAAACATTTATTGAAGTTAATGGGGTCAGGTTGATGGACTTGACATTAGATATTAACTCTATATATTACTTTATCATGCCTATATTTTTTTAAATGTATTTGACCAGGCAGGAAGTAATAAAAAAAATAAAAATTTGAAGATAAGGGAGGATCCCTGAGCCTGGCCGGTTTGCCCGTGTTTTAGAGACTTTGGAATCTTCCAATTATATCCTAATAATTAATTTATGTCTCTTGTTAAGTTTTTGCTCTTTTATGTCGAAAACCTTATTCATAAAATAAATTTTTAATTAAAACTAAATTGTTATAACAAAATTTATGTTTCCATGAAATACTTATGCTACTTATAAACTCTCTCTCTCTCTCTCTCTCTCTCTCTCTCTCTCTCTCTCTCTCTCCCCCTCTCTCCCTCCCTCCCTCCCTCCCCCTCCCACTTTTTATGATAGCATCTTATGTGGTGAAATTATCAACTTGACAGTCAACTTTGCATCTTCTTTTTTATTTAAAAAAAAAAATTAATTATTGTTTGTTATTCATTAAACCAAACTTCAGCATCCTTATAGTGATTAAAGAATGATTTTTAAATAAAAGGTGTACCTGATTCATAATGTATTCTGAGTCCATGTCTTGTCTGTGGATTTATCAAGCTAGGTATTTTAATTGTTGCATTTAATCTTGTTAATAGATTTTTATTTTTGTAGTGATTGATTATCAAATTTTTGACCTTGTTTTAATGAAATATGAAAGCTTATGATGAATGTTTGTTGTGGATTTTGTGTATTTATGGCACATTAATGTATTTTTATCCTAAAAAAAATTATATCTTAAATTGTATGAAGTGATTTAAATTCCTTCAAGGGACTTAGTAATTTACAACAGAACAATAATATTTCTTTTCAGTTATGTAAGTACACTTTGAGTATGGTTATGTAAGAATAAAGTATAAGATTTAAATCATGTAAAGTTCCTTCAGAAAATCATTTATTAAGATATAATTTCTAATTTAACAAATACTTGGTGGTGATAAACAATACTCATCAGTAATAGTTACTAGAATTAATATTTACGAATTTAGTTATAAATAATAAGTTATTTTTTCTTTTATGTTAAGATAAAAGTATTTATTTATTTTTTTAGTAGTATTAAGTTTTAACCAGAGAAATAAAGACATTTTTGTGAACAAACTGTTACCAACCTTGACTTTGGTTTCTTGTTTATTTTTAAATAAAGAGTTGAATATCTTTTAAAAAAATTGCATTTTCATTAGTATTCCTATTGTACAAATTGTGTACTGTACTTCCTTATCAATTACCAATGACCCTTCATGGGTTTTATTGTATAGGTTCTTTTTTAATACTAATTTTACAGTTATTATTAATATTTGTGTCTAACATACTCCTAAAAAGAATGGCCAGTTGTTTATGTGTTTAAGTCATAGAGTGAAAGTTAAGATTTATTCTGTGAATACACCAACATTTTGTTTTATTTCTATAGCTTTAAAATTAGTATGCATGATTCAGCTTTTTTATGGTTGTTCACAAAAATTGAACAACAAAAAAGTCTTTCAATATATTCCTCCTATCTAAATAGCAGAACTCATTGCTTTATTTTTACAGCAAAAGTATTGTTTTTTTCTTTATCTTTATAATTAATTAAATACTTACCAACTATTTATGCACATCTGATAAATCATTTATATAGATAATAAATATGGATTGCACATTATTGTATCATTAATCTGCCTTAAATTTTATGATAATTGAATAAATTGAATAAATATCATGTTAACAATTATCAGCTTATAGTCATATTAATAATATGGTTAAACTGAATTTAATATATATTAGTTTAAAATATTTTCTAATTCTGAATCACTGTATTCAGAAAGATCTGATAAATCATCAATATCTATTCCTCCTATTTGTGCTTTGGATTTTTGTTTAGAAGAAGGCACAAACATTGCTGGTGGCTTAAATACTTCGGTGTAACCCTTTTTTTTAAAAAGCCAGTTTCCTTCCCAATTATTGGTTTTGAGTGTATGTTCACTCTCACACTTATTTGCTGATTCTGGAAGCATAAAAATAAATAAATGGAAATGCTTGAACAGATAGTTAAAACATTTGAGAAAGTTTCATAACAACACATTATTGATACTGGTTACTCTATTTTGTAATATTTTTTTTAACTTTCCTTATTTATCTTTTTTTCAAATTAAATCTATAGAAAAAAATATTTGAGAAGCAATTACCATATTAATAGTTGAATAAATTATGGACATCAAATTAGAGTTACAAGTGTATTGACTTAGATGTTTAAACATTTTTTTTTTTTGTAGTATATCATTTCATGAGATCTTTGAATATTTCACTATAAGAAAATGAGGTAGTAAGTTATTTACCTTTTGGAAAATCTACTCCATATTCTGGAAATATTATATCTTTTCCACCAAAGTCATAATTATAAGATGTTTCTAGAATGTGGTTGATGTGGTTCTGTTTTATGCATGCTTGCCTATTGATTCCTTGAGCTGATTCTGTGGCATATCCTTTCATCTATAATTAATTATATTTCAACTTAATTTTATTTTACTTCTGTATTTAGAATATTGTTTTACATGTCAAAAATTTTATAAAACTTGGCTATAAAGGTTTCAATGATTTTCAAGATGGTTACAGTGTTTATGAAACAAACTTCTTAGTATAGCTAGATAATTAATATGTTTGTAGCTTTTGTAAACAAATATTGGAACACCTTAAAAAATGATAATTTTGGAACTATGTTACTTTTCGATTATTTTGGTTAAAATATAGGAGTTTAAGTTAAATGAAAAGCGTGAATTACAAATGCAAGCTTTATGTTTCATCTATGGTGCAAACCTGGTAAATGTTCCACCATTTTTTTGCCGATAATATTTAGGGAAATAGCCTTACATTCACCAGGAATATAAGTTTTTAACTGCTTAACATTCGAAACCTGACTTTGTTGAACTCAGTTTTTCTAATGTTAAATTTGAAAAGAGGTTCGGACTCGGAAATGGGGTTTGCAATCATTGGAGTGTTGTAGAGAGTGGTTATACATTTAATACTTGTGTTTAGAACTTTGGACGTCTAGTTTGAGATATTACTTTGTATGATTTAATTTCATCGTGCTTATTAACGATATTAAAGACCAATATCCTGTGATTAACTACTTCAGGTAAACTCATTACGGAACCTAATTATAATTTTTTGTAACTCAATCATAATTTCACTTCCTTTTCGTCCCAATTTGCTTAAAGCTGGAAGTAGGAACACAAATTGAAAGCTGGTTGTAATGCTGTAAGAGCGTATTATTAGGAAGACATTCGATGGTCATGAAGTCATCTATTTCTACCAAGATCAAATAATTAATAATTACCTTATATAAATGAACCTAACGTTTGTAGCGAGAGCAACAATAAGTTCAGCTCCAATCCACCAGAGCGCAGCACCTCGAGCCTCTCCGAAGTTCTCAAATTTATATATTATTTTCTTTTATAAAAACATTATTTGTATGTATTATTACTTTTTATGTATACTACTGAGCACGAAACTACCTCAAGCCGATAAGGTAAGACCGCTTCCCGGTCACAGCCGCATGCAGTAGGCCTATAAATAAGGGCCTTGAGGAAGGCCTAATCGATCATTGATCCACAATTATCCGAGGCCTAGACCTGTCCTGGTGATGTACGCTCTGCTTGAGATAGTTTCAGCTGACAGCCGATCCTGAATTCTAGAGATTTTATTTTATTTTTCGATCACCTGAGGCATGGACTCTCTCCTTCAATCCTCTACCTAATTTCCTCTCGTAGGACCCGGCGGCTAGCTACGTCCTCATTCTTACATACCTCCTCCGTATCTACCAGAATAGCACCCGGTAGAACGAAGGCACCTTCCTGCACGACCTACCACCTGGCGGCTACCCCCCAGGCTTGCATACCTCCCTAATACCTACAAGAATAATAACCGGTAGGACGAGGTTGCCATCCTCTGAGATATAACGGTTGTCACCCGCTAGTCTCATCCTATCTAATCATCTTCCTTGTCAATTACCTTACCTTTACATAAATTGAACACGCATTGTCGATGCCTTCTGGACAAGCAGAATCAGCAAGAAACTAACCACCTCGACACGTTATTTAACTCAGTAAATTACAAATTATTTTATATTTTATCAATAAAACTAATTCACAGAGGTCTCCTGGATGAGCCCAGATAAATTCACTATTAGAATGCCTCTCGACGTTAGGTTTACTAAGAGTAGAGGATATACCTCGATAGATATAAGACATCAGGTTACCTCAAGACCCCTTCGGGGTTCTACCAGGGTGTCTCAACTCTTGGTCAACAAGTTTTTTTTAAATCTTTACTTCAACATCCTTCCACCTTTCTTTCCTTACACCCAAAGGTTTTGAGGTCAGGTTCTCCTCAGGGTTGTACCCGCTATATCATGAGATTGGTGTCCTTTGTAATTTTATCCTTTACAATGTTTGGAGACTGGTTCCCTTGTACGTTGCGGTATGATCAAAAGACTTGTGCCCTTTCGGTTACCCCTCGTTTACCCTATCACACGCAGTATCGAAGCCTTCTGCGAGTTCAAATTAACCATCCTTGTCATAATAACGTTGGCTGAAATATCAATGACGTGATTCCTCTGATAATATCAATGCTATTATAAATTATTATTATTATTATTATAATTGTTATTGTTATTTGTAATCCCTTCTAATCCCCTGAACATAATAAACAATAATTGGGTGTTTGAATATTTTTAGTTATAAATTATTTTTATAATTAAAATCTAACTGTTCAGTCCAAGGCAGTATCATTCGTTTAGTTGTTATATCGCAGGAATGGATATTCATAAGGACTAGAGGGGGGGGGGGCGCCATATGCCACTTTGATATTCACCGAACCCCAAATAAACTATTATAAAATTAGATACGTATATTAGATATTTTTTATTTACATTTAGTATACAAGATCTATAATACAAAAATATTAATCTCAAAATTATTTGTCTGAGCTTTAGGCCTCATTTTTGAAATGTTTTTTCAGATAAAAACATTTTTTTAACGGCTTATCTTGTTTAATTTTTTTCGTACAATTTCACAGGAAAAAAAAGAAATCTGCTTTACTATTATTAAGTCCTATCTTCATGGAAAACGACAACCTTTCTCGAACAGTTTTACTTGCCTGGTTCCCGTCCCGGACACGGCAGAGACAGATATCTTGACTATTCGGGCGAATCCTGAACGGATGTTAACTCAATGCATGTACAAATATTCTTTTATCGTTACTCTTTCTGATTTCGATAAAGGGTTTTGACAAAAAACAAATTTTAAAACATCTTTTGACTGATACAGATTGATTCTTTTCTTCATTTCTTAGCTCTTTGTTTTTTTTTTTTTGGCCAAGGCTCCCATTGGAGTCCTATACTGCTTAGCTCTTTCAATACTTAATGGTAATTACGACAATATCCTTTCGATTTAAATTAAAATAATCCAGCTATTAACTCACTCAGTTGTAATCTATTTATTTTATCTCATACTATACATCGGCCAGTTGACAGTTTATTGCAATGCGTTATTATTTGTGCTTTTTACTCTCCCTATGCTCCTAACAGTCAGCATTATGTGATATCTTACGATTGGGTATGAATTTTCATTTAAAACTTAGAAAGAAATTATAAAATAAGGAATAACTAGCACTTACTTTGAGGACTTTCATGATTTTTGCTGCTGCCAATATTTCTCGATCATTAAAATCTGAACTTTTTTTCTTTTCTCTTTCTGTTCTAGAAAAATAAATGTTATCACATAAATTTAAAGAATAAGTTGCTATTGAGGAATATGATATCTCTTCAATGAATTAGTGTAGAAACATTTTGCACATTAACTCAACAACATGGGCCAAAATTCTTATTTCTATTAATTGTAATATTAATAGTTATAAACTTTTTTGTGAGCCTAAAATATGAAAATGTGCCTCTTGATTTGAATAGGTAAAGGGTCGGGGTGATTCACTTACCTTGGAAACTTTTTCTTAAGGTTTCAGAAAAACTATAAATAAGATTGGTTTTCGTTAATCTACTTACAGTTTATAAAGCTTATCAATCAAGCAATAAAAAAAAAAATCCGCTAAATACATTATTGAATTACTTTAGGATTTTTTTAAAATCAATTAATTTTATTTTGTTTCGTCCTAGGTACGTTCTTATCCCTTACCTTGGACACCAGGGCCTTTTTTTTCTCTCTCTTTTTCGTCCATAATTAGGAAATTAAAGATTTTGCGAAGATAAACATGCTTTGTAAAATTAAAGTAGTCAAAATTCGCATATTACAATTAATTTTTGGTTAATACGCGATACCGCTACAATGCGCTATAAACAGAGTAGGTTAAAATTATCAGTATCACAAAATAAACAAGTATAAACTGTAAATAAATTGAAACGACTAAAGGGCATATAAAATGTAAGAATATATTTAATTTGTATTAATATATGATATTTTGAACACCAAGGTAATAACTAACAGCAACATTAAATTTCCAAGAGGAAATCCCTCATAGTACAGGAGGAGGAGTGTCCAAGGTACAAGGCCAGGGAATCCTACTTGACTGTTTAGTTTCCTTGTAGAGTGTGCTCAAAATTGAGTGAAATCTGTGGAATTGAGTAGGAAAAATGTGGTCATATTTTTTGCATTTAATCAACCATAATATAAATATTTAAAACATTTTATAAGTTTTAAATAAGGCTGATGAAATAAATCTAGACCGTTTTACTAAATACAATCAATCTGTTTAAAACATTATTATTTATTTTATTGATCCCACTGCTGTTATGTCGAAATAATAATAGCTAATCATAATAGATAAAAAATTAAAATCATTAAAAAAATGAGTTAATTATATGTTTTAAAGAGTTCTAAAACTAAAGTTAATCTATTTTTTTTAGGAATTTGCAACTCCCGAATAATGCAGTTGCTTCAAGATTACAGGTAATGAAACAAAAAATAAAATAAAACTTTAGAAACATCAAGAAAATTGTTTTTAATGCAAAAACTAAAGGGTTTCTCACTTTCACGTATTAAAAATCCTGATTTAACATCTTATAACCAGGAAACCAAGTCAGATTCCGCAATGTTGGACACAGGTATAACAAATATCACAGTGGTGTAGCGTTGTTTGGGCGAGGAGGCCGGATAATATCACAGTAAATAATAATATGTTATAAAAATTTGAATCATTTTATCTCATCAATTTTTTATTTATAATCTCAACAAAACAGGATAAATATGATTGTTCTTGCCAAAATGTTCTTCAGAATTATTTTATATTTTAGTCTTTTAAATTGATATACATAAATAAAGGGGTGGGAAAATTTTTCTACGCCCAAACGTACGTGGATATCAGCCCACGCTACGCCCCAAAAGACAGATACTCAACGACACTAATACAAGGGCTAATGCTAGTTTCCATGAACTTGAATTTTCTGTTTTTTTTTTCAAGGTTTCGAAAGTGATAGTTTATTTGAGAATGACTCGTATACGTAATGGAGTGAGCTAGTACAAAGATATTTGAATTGACAATCAATTTAATTCATAATTGATAACAGTATTAAAAAAATGTTTAATGTCGACAACTATTGATTTAACATTTAGGATTTACTTTTTTATTAATTTTTTTTTTCAACTTATTAAAGAACTACTTATAATTTTCTCTTGGACCGTCAACAATGCAAGGAAATTATTATCTACCTATACTCTAGATAGAAGGTTGGAATAGATGAAATGATGTGAATAGGTAAATCTAAAAATAGCTTAGTTGCTGCCTATGTTAGAATAGAATAATGTTTTTGTTAACAAAATTTCATGAAACATTCTTAGTTACAAACATCATTAGGGTTTGAGGTTTTGTCTTAATTGATATAATACACCGCAGCCTATGTGGGCCTACGTTTTATTCACCAGCTGTATGTATTTGTTTTTAAATTATAATATTAATAGTCTATTCATTTTGTTCCTACCAAACAATAAAAGATACATTTATAATATAATTAATAAATTAAATTTATTATTAATTGGATTGGAGTTTGTTACTAAAGGAAATATGTCTATTTTGGTTCAAATATGCAACACAAGGCTTATCTCCTGATAACAACGAAAATGATTATTTTTGAGTTAACATCGCTGGGAAAATTTCATCAAACAATGATGTGAATCTATAACTAGTATTGTGCCATGTCTTCACTTTATAGACTAATCCTGCACTTTTTTAATTGTTTTATATTACTATATTTAAAACTTTAAATGTGTCACCTGCCATTTAACGCTGTTGCAGAAGATAAAAGATATGGAATGTTAACGTTTTTTTGATGAATTGTATTTTTGACGTAATAAATACCATTGGAGATTTATAGGATAAAGGTATATTAGGTATTAATATTAATTTTAATATAAATATATTAAAAGTTCTTGATTTTATCCTACCTTTTTTTATAGCACCGAGGACAAATCCATTCTAATCCACAGCGACTACATAGTTTTTTTCCGCATATCTGACACCTGCCATCTTCGACAGTACTGTTCTCCATAAAGTTAGTACCACAGGTGTGACATAAGACAGATCCATTTTGTGACCTTATGTCTGAATTTATTATACTGCCTCTCAACTCCCTGTAAATGATGATATTATTTAATTATTTAAACATTTGAATGTTTTGAAAAAAGATTTATCCTAAAGATCAATGAGAGCCCAGTGATATTTGGTGCTTGCAATCATTGTGTATACAACTCAATAACAAATTATAGACTACTATCATTGTCGGATTTACACAATTCGATTTTTTCGGTTCTTTTTTAATTTGTATAAACTCTGGGCCTCAGAGTTTGTATAAATTGGTAGGGGAGGCCTCAGTTTTTCAGCCCCCTTTGCAGCATGGAGAACCCCGAAGCCAGGACATGGCTGCCCCTACCACCAGAGCAGATTCGGTGACTCTGGCCAGTATCTGAACGAGAAAGACCTTTTTTATGGTTACCAGACGGAAAACCCGTGGTTTTCACTATTTTCGCCCAATGTCATTGCGGCTCAACCTGAAAGAGGTAAGTATCACTATGACAGAACGTCTTCAACAGATAATCCATATGTTATTTCCATGGTAACTACCCGCAAAATCTATCTTTGTATACTAGGACATTAATTTGACCATTAACACATTAATTTCGCCTGTTCCTGCAGGGATTAAATTTGGTTATTGAAATGTAAGTTTATTAACCCCTACTGCTAAATTTTTCAATTTTATCCCCATTTCCCTCACTAATTTTAAAGAACTTATCAGCTCAAAATTAATGATTCCCGCAGTAAAACACGGGCTTCTGACGTTGTCAACTATGAAATTAATCATACTAGCGTTTTGTTGAACGCAAGGGTGGTGGACACAAATAAAATGTTTTTACTGTTTTATTTGTTACGATTAAAAATTGATTTGATTGACTTTTTGATTTTATGTTTAACAAATCACTTCACTGAGTTCTGGATTCAAACATCTCCAACTGGTCTTCTGTTCTTTTGTAGATGATTTGAACTTTTCGTCTTTCGACTACATCTTTGCTTTTCACAGTCGGAATTATAGTATTCACAAGATTTAACAGTATTCGTTGGATCACTAAATTACCTTTTCTTTCTTGGCTTCTTCTTCTTAGTGCCAGTATATTTCTTACTTTTTCCTAAATTATCTGCTTCGCAATTCACTTTCTTACATTTTCCTTCTCAATTATCTGTATTTTCCTTTTCTCTAGAATTATCTGTACATATCAATGATCCTTCAAGTCTGCTAAGATACCTCTTTATCTGCAGATTTTCTTCCGTTTCAAATCTCAAATTGTTTCGGTCTCCTGCATCAGCTTGTTCTTCCAGTTCTCTTTCATCTTTAAATAAATTTTCATTATTCTGTGCTATAGCCTTTTCTTTTTTTCTTTTATTTCCATCAATGGTTCACCGTTTTCATCTTCAGATTATGAATCACAATTCAACTAACTTTTAAATGCTCTTTGAGTAACTTCATGTTCTTCAACATAACTTAGTGGTTCAGAAGCAGATATTTTATTGTTTTCTTTTATTTGTTTTTTGGTTTCAGGTACTTTTGTAGCATAAGCTTTCGCATTTGATTCAGTCTTTAAAGTCACTACGTAAAATCCCTCAGAAGATCTTTTTCCAAATATCACAGTATCATTCTTTACAATTTTTACTTTGTCTTTAGAAAAAATCACGTATCCACCGTTCTGTGTTATTTTATTCACAGACAACAAATTTCTACTGAGATCTGAGATGTACACCACGTCTTTCAGTTGACACATGTCACTTTTTACACAACCAACCATTTTATTCATTGCATGAACTTTTGCTTTTAATGAAATACATAAATCCCAACTTAAAATAAAGTATTTTCCTCAAGCTATACTTTGTTGCCAATACGTTTAATTCCAGGGATATTTAGGGTCCTGGCACCGACTTACTAATAACGTTGTGTAGGGAAAAGTGTTAAAGTGAGATGTAAAAATTCATTTTTATTCTATACACGTTGCTATACTGCAAACTGTGAATATATGGATTGTACCGGCTTGCAACGGTTTTATAACAGTAGTCGGTAGGTTTCCATCAAGTTTGGTGTGTTGTATACAAAGTATGATATAAAAATTCATTTTTTATTGTATACGTGTTGCTCTGTGGCAAATGGTGAATATATCGATTGTAGTTGAGCCGTTATGTTCTTTGAATATTTGTCAGTCGGGAGTAGCCATCGAGCGTATTTATTTAAACGTAACAAATAAAAGATTAAGAACAGTAAAAACATTGTATTTATGTCCACCACCCTCGCGTTCAACTGGTTATGGGCCCAGGCAGTTGGCGAAATTAAAATTTGTGAGTCAGTAAGAATAGTCTGGTAGTGTTTGTTACAGTCCAAATACTTCCTAAAGTAAAAACATTTAAGTGCAACCAGTTATATAAAATGGATCTCAACAGCTTTAATGAAATAGATCAGACTGAGCCACTGAAAAAACCCGAGAACTTACAAATGTAGAAATTCAAGGTAACCATCTTCTTTAAAGCCTACGGGTTGTTTGAGATTATTTCTAAAGATTTTGAGTCTCCCTGAAACCAGAAAAATAAAGAATATAAGGTGTATGTACTAAATAACGATAAATCCCAAAACTTAATTGTAACAACATTAACTTCAAGAGCACTACAGGGTCATCGCTTGGTAAGTAAAAATCTCCAAGGTTACATTTTCCAAAGCTTATGATTCAGATTCATAAGTAGATTGCCATAAACCTTTATACTGCGAAATGAATTATAACAATTAGCGCTGTATAACATATTAAGCCCTTTCTCTCTGCCTACCTCCTAAATTTGATACAGGTATCAATGATTATGTAAGAATTTAGAGTTAGTTGAAGATTCATCCTTCGAGTATAAAACTTTTTGTATCATGTGGAATGTGTCATGCCGAATTTGTGTCTGAGGGTTGAAGGAGCAATAACTGCTAGTTATCCTACAAAAAGGTGTTATCGATAGTACTCGTTTTTGTGTGTTCTTTACAGTTGAACAGTAATAGTTTTAATTGGAAGGAGGTACAATGAATCCCTGATTCTCCACTCAAGTTGAGTGTTTGCGGCTTTAGCGCACTTGCTCAGCCTCCACTGGCTCATTACCAGTGATGCGGCGAGAGGGATGCACTGGGATCTCTTGAGCTCTGCTCTACCCCTCACACGTGGGGGATAGAGTGGGCTCAGGGATCCTCAGGTCGATTGTGTAAATATTGTATATATTA
>NW_027106607.1:169607-172015 GCF_000696795.3 Halyomorpha halys
CTCAACTATTTCTCTCAGCACCCTTATCACCAAATTATTAATCATACCAAATTAATTATTGCTAAGAACCTTATCCACCGATCCTTTTCTCTTTCTGACCCTCAATACCATCAGACCAACATACAACGTATTAAACAGATCCTCTTTAACAAAAATTTCCCTCAAAAAATTACTAACAAACTATTCAATTCTTACATTAACCGTGTTACTCCAATCCCTCCTGTCCTCAACTCTTCTCAACCCACTCCACCACTTTTTCTGTACAGGTCCCTTCCATATATCCCCATTCTTTCTGATAAAATTCAAAAATCCTTAAGATCGACTATTCCCACCCTACGTCTTGGCTTTAAGTCCCCACAACAAAATTTCCTATCATTTTTCCAAATTGAAAGACCCTATCCCTTTCTTACACCGTTCTAATGTGGTTTACCGGATACCCTGTTCAACCCCTTGCTGCAATTCCTTCTATATCGGCGAAACTAAAAACCAACTTAAGAACCGCATTTCCCAGCACAAAACTTCCATCAACTCCTGTAATCTACTTTCATCTAAATTATCAGAACACGCATTAAACCTGAATCATACTTTTAATTTCGACAATCCTTCCACTCTTCCCACTGTCCCAAACCACAACAAACGTCTCATCTCGGAGTCCATTTACATAAATTTAACTGAGAATTCCGTCAATCATAAAGTTGATAAAGACTGCATCACCCTTACATATCATAACATAAACATAATAAAACCCTCATAATACTTCTTTTAACTTCGTTCTGCATTTCAGAAGCCCACTTTCTTGTCATATCTTTTATTCTTGTTTCTCTAAATTCTCACCATTTATTTAATTATCTTTATATTTACTATCCTTCCTGTTTTATTTATATTCATGTATCTTATCTCTTAATTTATATTCATCTGTTACCTGCTTAAGTGTACTTATATTAATTACATTATTATTAATTTTTTATTATAATTTACACTTCTCTGTATCCCCACTCATTTGGTGTATTATCTTTCTTAATCACTTACACATATTGTATCCCATTATTTTATACTTTATTTCTCCTTTGTTTTTCTATGTATGAGAGTTTTATTTTTTGTTTTTTTAAAAATTAATATCTCTTCTCCCCCTCTGCTATGTATATTACCATTTATTGTTTACCTAATTTAAATATTTTTTTTTTTTACAATGTTTACTTAAAAATTATTTCCGTTATTGTGGGTTTTTTTCTTTTTGCAACTATGTCAAGTGTTTGTATCTTTTTTAGCCCTGACGAAGCCCTGCAACGTGGGGCGAAACGTTAGCTCAATAAAAATAGTATAATTATTTACTATTTGAGTTTTTTTTTACAGCACCCGGACCATATTCCATTCATCAGAAATACTTGTATGTTTTATAGTTTATTAACTTTTTCTCTAAACCTAAATGAAAACAAAATAATTTCGTAAATTTAGCTAAACTTGGTTACTCAGATAATGAGAATCCTTCCTCAAGGTCACCCATCATTTTAACTTATAGCATTGTTCCTCATGACCGAAACCGTCTATCTAGATTATTAGAAGATTCGTATATTAAATTGAAGGCTTATTATCTTCTAAGAATTGAATAACATCCGGCGATCCAAATTGCTCCCACACCTTTACAAGGTATTTATTTGACAGCTATTTAAAATCGTTGAAACCCATTCAGCCATTGTTGAGTTATAACTGGAAAATAAAACACGGTCCCCTATTAATATATAGAATTTTTGGAAAAATCACGCGTTTCCTCCCCTCTACACATTTTAAAAATAAAATATCTAAAAATTAAGAGGTTAAAATTTTAATAGTAAAACAATAGTGATTTTTTTTCCAACATAAAACTGGAATTTTCAATGATGAAAGATAGGAGGCTCCCATCACTACCCGAGGGCATTATTCATGGTTGATTAATTTTTTGTTTAGTTTCAGAATATCATAGGTATGTTTTGCGTTTTTTAGCGTTAAAAAAGTTTCATTTTTTTTTTGTCTCCAAATTACTGATTAAAGCAAACGCAGACGCAGAAAAATGCTTGACAGTGTGCAATTGATGAATTTTGTGCTCTATTAGCCCTTATCAGTCGCTAGCGTTTATACGCGATCCTCTCTAAGTTGTAACCGGTTTCGGTAAATATGAAAAAAAATGTCAGTATTTGGTAGAAATTGTTTTACATATATATGAAATTCAAACAACTATTTATTTAGAAAAAGCATTGATATATATATATATATATATATGTTAAGTATCGGCGAAAGTCAAATGTCATAAAAAAGAAGAAGGAATAAGATGTAACACGTTTGAACTGCTGTAACATACTATATTTATTGGGTTCGGTACATCTCTTTATATACATGCGATCAGCTGATCTCCTCAGTCAGCTGACATCGAA
>NW_027106607.1:179007-186878 GCF_000696795.3 Halyomorpha halys
TTTTATTTTTATTTATTTTTTTTATTTAGTTATTGATATTTACAACTTTATAAAAAATACAAGTAAATTTGATCATAATGACATAATGATATGATACAGCATGTAGAGAAACTACCCAGTAGAAGAACTCTAAAAACAGTTTACAATATAAGGTCACGAGGCCTTGACCTTGATCTTCTTTTCAGGCGCCTCGGAGGATTGCCAGGAATGGAAGAGGAAGCAAGGTTAGAAACTAGTGGATTTGGGTGGTTAGGGAGTTTATTATGGGAGGAATAATATCGGGTTCGGGCTAGATCGGTTACATAAGGAACATTTAGGTCTTTATGGATTACTGCCACGTTTGACTTTGATATGTATAAGCCTTGACAGTGAACTGTCGGAACATTTTAACCTTACCAAATGTAATGACCATTGGTGAGAAAACATTGTGCCAATATATTTGCCCAAAAACTTGTATCAGCCAATTCAGGATCTTTCGGATCTTATCAAATACATTTTAATAGTTATGCATTAGATATGCTAGTTCTCATTTTGTAATATATGGTGTTTGGTTTTGGACTGACATTAAAAATACAAATTTGTGACCTTGGCCGATAGAACACTGGAAGTTTATTTTATTATAAAAAATCCTAAATTTCACGCAAGTTATCATTTTGTCTTGTAGAAAGTATCAACTGCAAAGCAAACATAAAACGTTGAGCTCTGCACGTTTTATAAATAGAGCTGTGTGGTACATTAAAGCCAATAGAAGTGAAATTATTCACCTCCGAGCTGTGTATTTTCCTTTTTTTATGTAGATTTAATACTAATATAACTTATTTTATTTTTTGTAAATCTAATCTTTGTTATTTAACACTGTCATGTTATTAACTATCTTTTTTATTAACTATGATTAATTTAACTGATTCTTATGATTTAATTATTTAATTAGTTGAATATTAATCCTGTTGAAATACAGTTAGTATTAAGTATTTTTACTATCCCAGAATAGCATAAAATAATTTTTTTTATATTTTATAATAATGAAATAACCTTTACACGACTCTCTTTTGAACTCAAACATTTTTTGTTTCTGCCTGAATAGAGACGATTTAAAGAATTCGAATTTAAATGTAAGAAACCGTACCTGAAAAAGAGGAAGAAGACCCAATCCAGTACAAAGTATGGGCCATGTACTTAATTATTGGCTTAATTAAAACAAATCCTATATAATCGACTAATCATTATTTCCCAAGTATTGTTTACAAATGCAGACTTGATTTTGATTCTTTCCTGTTCAAATTCTCGATTTTTTTTCAGGCTTCTTGCGTTGTTAGTGCTCCATGTATTTTTCATTAAATAGTGATTAAAAAGTATTTTTAACAAGTTATGAGAAAAATCCATATAATTGAAATTGCTAAAATCATTTGCAAGGTTATAATGTTTTTATCAAACTTGGACTGAATAACTTCATGATTAATTATATTTAACATGTTTTTTATTTCACTTATTTAAATGTTTACCTACGATACATTTTAACGTTAAATTTTATTATTTGTTATATATTTAGTTACATTCTAAATTCTTTTTATAATAAATGGAATATTGATTTTGATAAATAAGTCAGTCATTCATCGGTCCATATTTACCTCCTTCGGAGACCCTAGGGTCCTGCTTCATAATAAAGTACAAACAAAATTACACTGACTTGCATAATAGTAACTTGTACTTAAGTACTTTTTAACTATCACTAATTGTCATCCCTATTATGAAAAAATAAGTACTAGTGATATTATCACTACTTGTACATCTATACTTGTATTTATGGACAAATACTATTATCTTTTATTACGAAACAGGGCCCAGGTGTCCGACAATATCACGTTTTCGATTTTTTCACATGAAGTGTACTGTAGTATATATGAGCTTATTACATTAGTATAAGTTAAAATTGGAGTTTTGGATAATTATATTATCTTCCACAATTTCGCAATCCCTCCCTGAATTGGATTCAAAAAGATATTAACTCTTGTTGCAAACGTGGTGATAAATATTAAAGAAAGATTACTTACACCGCCCACGTCAGGCTTCTTACAAATAGTACATAAAGAGCAGCACCAATCACACTAACCAAAGCTACACATATAAGTTCTTGTAACATTACAACTGTTGTCTCTTTATCGGATACCGCAAAGTAAACTATGTTATCTCTCTTTTGTCATTAGGGCTGATAATATACTCTTCTAAAATCATGTTCTTAAAATATAACCCAAGTATTCATTCTTTACATCGATGAGGTTATATACCTTTTTAAGAGATTTTTAGACTCAATAATGTAAAACTATTAATATTATACCCTTATTAACTCAATAATTTCAATTTCGAGTAATAATAGATTCATACAGTAATACATAAGTACAATTTGGTTAAATAATTAAGTAAGTTAATTAAAAAGTAATGCAGTTTTCATTTTAACGAAGGAAAATAATTAAAATATTAATAAAAAAATGTTTTCTTTTGAGGTTAATGACTTCTAATTTAATGACATTTGTATTAAAATTATCACCACATGGTACAACGTTTCGGGACCACTGTCCCATATTCATGCACCTTAAACCTCACAATTTCTTCTAGGAAATCGTGTCATAATTTGTGCATCTTCACTACTCCTTAGCTCAGCCATCACTCTATGTTTCTTTCTATATCAAAGAAACATAGAGTGATGGCTGAGCTAAGGAGTAGTGAAGATGCACAAATTATGACACGATTTCCTAGAAGAAATTATGAGGTTTAAGGTGCATGAATATGGGACAGTGGTCCCGAAACGTTGTACCATGTGGTAATAATTTTAATAAAAATGTCATTAAATTGGAAGTCATTAACCTCAAGAGAAAATTTTTTTTCATGAATTTACTCACCAAACTTCCTATAGAGATAATCCAGATTAGAATTAATATAAAATGAGCATTGGAGCAAGAAATGTAAAACACGTCCCTAGAAATAACAAATAATTCATTTGCCTGAGGTCATATAAAAAAACCTTTTGCCTTCTTGTCTGTAAAGTAGCTAACACCGGTCTCATCCTACAAGATCCTACAGACCTCAATAAAAGCACTGGAATAACTGTCATAAGGTCTAGGGGGTAGAGAGGAAATGGCTGAAATCATAGTACTGGGCAGACGTAAGTTTAATTTCAAGTTTTATGTATGCACTAAGTACAGGAAAAAGAAATAAATCAGACAACTAAATTGGAACATTCAAGAAACTTTGTTGGAAATTTTCACTTTTTCTTTAAAATGTAGAGTCTGTTTGAACAGGTTTTTTTTTGTTGTTTTTTTTAACAGGCTTTTTACCAAGCTAACATTAATACAGAGCCTTAGAGATACTCAATTATTTATTCCTTACTAACAGTTATTGTTTGCCATTTTAATAGAATGGCACACAATGAATTGTGTGGTAACAATTCATAAACTCAGGCGAATAGTGGATAGATTTTCCACTGTATGTCAAATCTTGAACCATTATTTTATCTTAATCCCAAGGCGAAAACCAGTTGAGTTTGTTTTCCCCCAAGAACGTTTTATTTTAGAGAAGTGCTTGGACATAGAAAGTAATGACCTATATTGTAAGGACTAAGCTTACGATGAGATTTAATAATCGATTTTCAAATAAATGTAAAAAAATACTCTTTTATAACAACAATGGTAGAGAAAAGACCATTGCAAAGGTGAGGAAGGATTAAGAAATATCAATTTTAGTTTAACATATACCAAGAGGGGAAAGCTATTATTATAGCCAAATTTATATGAGAATTTAAAGTACTGATAGAATAGTTACTTGGTTGAAGCTACCGCCCGATGCGGCCCTTTTAGATCCAATTATTCAAGAGATTTAGTATTAGTGGAATCCATTAATGATCTGGCTTATCCTGAACCACTCCCACTGCTTTTCGATTTCTCCTACGATAAGTTCGCTATGAGAGAAACCCTATATTCTGCACTAGTGTGAATGAACAATCCCGGTTGAAAATTGCCCGAAATGACTAATATGGTTGAGTTTATGATTGTTCATTTAGTTTATTTACCATTAAATTTATATGTTAATGATAATAATGCGAAGCCCTTGAAGACATGAAGGGTTATGTGATTATGTATGAGTACTGCGAGTACTTTGCAAGGAAGCAGATTTTAGAACAACAGTTATACAAAGAGGTGATTTTTTCTTACTGCCAGATTTTTCCCCGTTTAAGAGTACCCAGTTTATGACACTGGATGAAACTCAGGAGGGCTTCATAACCCAGAGGGTTGACTCACGGCTACAGTGTAACAGAAAATAACTATCTGCCTAGCCGGATCGGAACCTGGGGTCTTGGAGTTAGTAGCATAGCGCCTTACCACAGTCAGAGTAGGGCATTAGCTAGCTAAGGACAAAACTAATAGCTAAATAGTTGTCAGAATTAGAATCATTCCCCTAAAAAAATAGGAACTAACTTAGCTTTTGGGGTTTACCAACCGCTAAATTAGTCCCTTTATTTTAGGGGAACTAATTCTTTAACCTAATTAGTGGTTTCCCTAACATATTAGGGTCCATTCATAACATTTCGGGGGTTCTAAAAATGAAAAAAAAAATCGATTATGTGATCTCGCGCCAATCGAATTATTTTTAAGTAATCCTGGCTGAAGACTTCTTCAATTTTCCCACCTCTTGTAAGGACCTATGGTCAGTGTGTACTTTAAACTTTCTCCCGAACACATAGGCCTGAAGTGGTCAAAAGCCCACACTATACCCATGAGCTCCCGTTCCAGCGCACTGCATCTGGTTTCCATCTCTGTCAGGCGCCTACTAGCGTACGCCACACGTGACACGCGTGATCTTCATCAACATCCTGAGACATTGTTCCCAGCGCGTACTCATTGGTGTCTGTGGGGATATAAAATTGCCGAGTGAAGTCCTGGAATGAAAGCACTGGCTCCTGCTACAGCTTCTCCATGCACCGCCTGTATTATCTTCCACCTTCGGGGTCATGATAACCTTTCTGGCTTTCATGAGTAGGTTATTGAGTGGGACTAGGTATTCCGCCATTTCTGGTACAAATCTCCGGTAATAAGTCCCCATCAAACTCCGAACTCCATTCACATCCCTAGGTACCGCCATCTACCTTATAGCTGCTACTTTATCCGCGTCGGGTTTAACTCCCTCCCTCGAAAAGTGTCTTCAAGTCCAATTTTCAACGACGGTATTCAGCACATTAGAGGCCGGATATCATCAAATAAAAGTGTACCCTAAGGATCAACATAAGAAGGCATTCACATTCGAGAGAGGACACAATGAATTTAGAAGGATCCCGTTTGGTCTCAAAAATGCTCCCATAACCTTTAGCGCCTGATGGAGGGGTATTTGAGGGGAATCAACGAATCTGTATGTCAGATTTATATGGATGATCTTCTAGTGTTCAGGAAGAACGAAGACGAACATGTGCAACATTTATACAGTGAATTCCAGAGAATCAGGCTGTTAAGGCTCAAATTATCGGGAGAGAAATCATTATTGGGGAAGAAACAAATACATTTTTTGGGGCACACGATTTCGAGTGAGGGAGTTAAACCCGATGCCGATAAAGTGGCAACTATAAGGAAGATGACAGTGGCTAGGGATGTGAAAGGAGTTTGGAGATTGATGGGAACTTTGAATTATCACAGGAGATTTGTACCAGAAATGGCGTAATACCTCGTCCCACTCAACAACCTACTCAAGAAAGTCAGAAAGGTTATCGTGACCCCGACTGTGGAAGATAATATCAGGCGTGTGTATAGAGAACCTACGGGTATCTCCTCTCTTTCACATATGTCACTTTGTCTTGTTTTAGTAAGATCACATGGACCGTCCTCCCGGTCGTCCCGAGCATGCCCCTTCTTTAAAAAAGATATCGTCATATTCCCTCTAGCTTCGGCTCCAGTCCGCGGCCTGATTGATTGCCCCAATCCGAGCCCCCGCGTTTTTCGGCGCAAAATGACATTTGTACATTTTACCTCCCAACTTGATTCTCCATTTACCCTTGATATTATTTTCGTCAACAATATCTACGACTTCTTGGAGTTTGGTAAAAAAATATCAGAAGTCATTGGACAACCGAATATTAAGTACTATACCAATAGAAAAGATACCAAGATTACCACAACAAATAAAGACCACTAAAAAAGCCTAGTTAGGCATCTATCGGAGAAGAATTACGACTTCCACTGTTACCAACTAAAAGAAGACAAGCCGTAACAGCCATCAAGAGTGACTTGGAGGAATTGGGTCACAATGTTCGCCATATTGCTAATGTGGTACACCCCACGGAAAAATATCGACTTCCTCTATTTTTCATCGAGCCTTTCAACCAGCTTCCAATAACCCAGACATTTTTAAAATTTCGAGGCTGGTATACTCTTGTATACGTTTTGAGGAACCCCGACACAGGGCTAAAATGGTCCAGTGCAGTAAGTGTCAGAATCTTGGCCACACAAAAGCCTACTGCCTCCATCAAGCCAGATGTGTTAAATCTGCTGGCTCACATCCATCTGATACCTGTCAGAAGACTCGAGAGACTCCAGCTAAATGCGTACTCTGTGGGAAAGAAGGTCATCCTGCTAACTACAAAGGTTGCGAAATATACAAAAATATGCAACGCCAAAAAAACACAAATTCTGAGTTCAATGAAAACAAAGTGGTTCTAGGAGAACTTGCTGGCCCATCAACGAGCGACGTAGAACATCGTACCCCGGTCACTAATCGCTTACAACAACCCATCAACCCCAGAAGACAGCCTTTTATTAAATACGCAGAAGTAACTCGTCGAGTTCAGGCGCCTCAAGCTTCTCATCCTCTCCCTCTGACATCCCACCCTCAGCCTCAGTCCTCTGTTTCTCTCCCTCAGACTTCATTATATCAGTCCCCAAGCTCCTATCCACAGACTAAACCACCTACAAATTACTTTCCTTCCAAAAATGTGAAAATTCCTACACAGGTCAATCCTAAACTTCCTCCCCTATCCCAAACTTCCTCTTCGGTCAATCTTTTCCCCGAACCTCCAGTAACCGAGGAACCAATTCAACAATCCCAAAAAAGAGCTCAATCCCTACCTAGACCAACCTACACTCATGTCCATGATCAAACCTTCTATTCCCAAACCAGCCAAAATGCACCTGAAATAACATCTATTATTTCCTCCTTCCTTCGTGATCTTCAAGACACAATCAAGCCTCTTATCTCACTCCTAACCAGACTCCTTAATGAAATCCCGTTCAATTTAACTAGATGAACAAAAACACCTTAAATATAATTTTATGGAATGCAAATGGACTACATAACCACCGAGACGAACTTGACATTCCTCCATGAACATTTCATCGACATTGCACTACTTACTGAAACCCATTTCACAAAGCATTCTTACTTCTACATACGCGACTACATTACATATAGAACAGATCACCCTGACAACACATCCCACGCAGGTTCTTGTATCCTTATTTATAAATCTTTACCTCACTCCCTTATTCCTTCCACTCCGTCTAATATTATTCAATCAACATCCGTCATCTTATCCTCTCGCCCGTTTAACATTACACTTTCAGCTATATATTGTTCTCCAGGTATTTCCCTTTCCTATAGCCATCTTGACTCCTTATTCCGGTCCCTTGGTCCGCGATTTATTACTGGAGGAGATTTCAACGCCAAAGATCAACAGCGGGGATGCAGAACGTCCAATAATCGTGGTAGGACTCTTTCCCGAGTCACAATATCCAATAGTTACTCCATCCTCTCTCCTAAAAATCCTACTTATTGGCCTACATCCCTTAAAAAACGTCCCGATATCCTTGATATATTTGTTACTTCCCAAATACCCA
>NW_027106607.1:186928-189838 GCF_000696795.3 Halyomorpha halys
CCTACTTATTGGCCTACATCCCTTAAAAAACGTCCCGATATCCTTGATATATTTGTTACTTCCCAAATACCCAAATCACAATCCACAATTCAATCCTTAGATGACCTCTCTTCAGATATAGCCCTACATAGCCCAGTTCTACTTCACATCCATTCTAATCCTATTCCTAGACCCTCTCCCCCTTCAATGGTTACAGGACAGGTAAACTGGAAAAATTTCTGGACTGATCTTGAAGACGTACTTGACTTAAAAATTCCACTAAAAATTATTGCCCATTATGGGCAAAATCCCAGAAAAACTCTTATTAAAACGCCTCTATCCAATCCTTGACTCATATCATGTTATTCCTGATCACCAGATTGGATTTAGAACATCTCATTCTACCATACAACAGAGTCATCGAGTGGTTGATGTCATATCTTCAACATTGGAGCGCGGTATGTACTGCACGGGAGTCTTCCTCGATGTTGAACAACGTTTTGATCCAGGTCTGCTCTATAAACTCCTATAATAAACTCCTACCTCACTGATAGAACCTTTAAAGTAAATCATAACCTAGCCTACTCATCTCTCTTTTCTCAGTCCGCCGGTGTTCCTCAAGGTAGTATCTTAGGTCCCAGTTCTTTATACGGTTTATACAGCTGACATCCAAACCCACCCTAACACAGTGCTAACAACATACGCTGATGACACATGTATACTTTCTGTAAACAACGACCCAACTAATGCATCACAAACACTACAGGCACACATAACATCTATTGAAGAATGGTGTAAAAACTGGAGAATCAAAATAAATCCTGACAAATCCCACCAGATCACCTTTACTCTCCGTCGTAAACCTCTGCCCTCCTGTCCTACAGGATCCTTCCTTTCTAGATACACCACTAACGCCTGTTGAACAGATTCGATACTTAGGACTCCATCTTGACAAGAGACTTACTTGGAATCCACACATAAGACTGAAACGACAAGAAACTGCTCGTAGATTCCGATTGCTACAACATTTACTTGACAAACGCTCTAAACTTCCCATTCACTACAAAAAATTAGTATACACTACAATAATCAGACCAATTTGGACATATGGAATTGAGCTCTGGGGCTCCACCAAACCATCAAATTCTTCCCGCATCCAATCGTTACAATCCAAAATCCTACGGAAAATCCTTGATGCTCCTTATTACGTCACAAATAAACTCATTCATAAAGACCTTAACATCCCATTCGTTGCAGATTTGACCCAAAACAGATATGCGTCTTTTTATTCCAAACTCCTTAACCATCCTAACCCATTAATTCTTAATCTTTCATACTTAACCATTCATCCTGATAATCCTCCGAGGCGTCTGAAAAAAAGATGGTCACGGGACCTTATAATTTAAATTAATGTTTGAAGTACCACCAATGGGTGGTTCCTTCCCAAGATTTTCAAGTGTATATGAAACATACAACATATTTACCTATTGTATTATTTTGTACAGTTGTAAATTACAATAAATAAATAATTAAAAAAAAAACCCTTGATATTCTTTACAAAAAACTCCTACTTTCGCTTGCAGGTCACACCTCAAAAACACTTTGTATTCCCTGGGCATACTTGCTACGATATTTGCTAGCAAATGTTTCCTACTAAATCCTCTCCGGGCAAACCCTATCTCCACCTATCGCTTGACCTTACAAGGGCCACCTAAGGTTTAATTTACACTGACATTCCTGTATCTTCTCACGCTCCACTACACTGCTTTTCTAGGGCTTCTAGGCACATGATGCTGTTAGAACTGCCGGTGTCCACCAGGCACCTCACTCCGGCTATCTATATTATTGGAGATAATCACTCTTCTCCCTCACGTTATAATCCAGCAATTTGCTGTCGCCCTTTACCGACATTTCCTTGAGATGTCTCGCGTCTTCCACTCTCTAGTCCCTCGCCTCCATTCTCCACTTTTCCCTCGTTTTCATCCTCTTGTTTCCACCTAGTCCCCTTGACTACCTCGGTTCCGTGGCTCCTCAGCGTCTTCTTCGGTCTCTGACGTTTCCGATAATTCCTTGGATTCTCCAGATGATCTACTCAATCTCCAGTTGCTTCTCCGTATGTATTGGGCGTTGATATCCATTGGTTCGCCCCCTCATTTGCACATTCAAAACATCTGGTGCGCCACTAGGTTCTTGCCAACTGTTCGGTGTTTTTCCTGGTTCGGTTTGTTTCCCCGATTTCTTGGTCTCACTCTCTACCACCAGCTCGGTATTCTCTCCTTTGCCAAGAGTTAAAATTACAAGAGTTATGTCTCCTTTGGGGAGACGGGCTCTGGCCGGTGACAGTATGACATCGGCTCCACGTTAGTTTTGTGTCTTGAGTGGTTTACTATGCAGGTTCGTAGCGAAAATTGACATACTTTGTGATTAAAAGGAAGACTGTACATCTTTAATATTATACGAAAGTTGGACCAGCCATTACAGAGATGCCTCATTTCATCGGGACCTGTTTGTTCTTATCAGCGGCTCAGCTCCCCACTCCTGCCAGCTGGAAATCTATCTACTCCTCTGTCATCCGAGGAGCCCTACGTCTTTGTTTGGTGTTTTAGTTTTATTTTTTGTTTTGTTTTTCTATCTTTTTTTCTTTTAAGATGTTCGACATAATGTATATCACTTTCTTCTTTTTTTAACGATTTGACGTCATATTACTTTCAACTTATTTATTTTTTACTTGTTTTAACCTATTTATTTATTTATAAAATCTTTTTATTATTTTAAACTATATTGTAAGGAGTGACAGGAATAGAGATATTGCGATGTAAATGCATGTATGCATGTCTTTTGCTTTTATTTATTTTTACTGCAATATTATTTATTTTATATGTATATGTAGTTGACCGTAAAAATTGATATATAGGAAGATGGTCAGGGTTG
>NW_027106607.1:190418-198119 GCF_000696795.3 Halyomorpha halys
TGTATCTTTTTATTTTTATTTCTATTATTTTATCTTAACTTAGTTTCATTTTGTATCTTTTTAGCCCTGATGAAGCCCTACAAAGTGGGGCGAAACGTTGGAAAATAAAATAGTTAAAAACTATTTTCGTTTCACTTGTGACCGCAACCCTGACCATCTTCCTATATATTATTTATTTTAATATCCATAAATTTTAGCTGTATTTTAGTAATTTACTTATTTATCTTAGCATATATGAACTATAACTGTACTTTAGTCGATTACTTCAACGATGCATGTGTTGGGTAATCTTGGATGGGAAAGAGAATAAATAAAAAGGAAATAGAGAAAAGCTAGAAAGAGTAAAAACGCTCGAAGATGAGCCGCTCAGCGACTTACAGGTGGATTCTTTCACCTGGAAAGGCTATAAGTAGGTCACAATTATTGATATATCCAGTTAGATGACCATGGCATACCCGGTGCAGGACAGATCAGTGGAGGCGGTTTTACCTGTCCTTCAGAGATGGTTTTCTATTGCATCCCCGAAAGAATTTCTTCCGACAGTGGGAGAGAATTTGACAACGCAACCATCAGGGAGGAAATGAGAATATTGGAAGTGGGGAAGGAATAGAGCGGCTTCATAGCACTCTAAGTGGCCACCAACGAGTGTACCAGCTAGAAAGAGGACTAGAGCCTGATGACGCGAATGGAATGGGCAGTCGCAGCGTACAACCACTCCGTACACAAATTCATGAGGTTTTCCCCATACGAAATTTTTTTTTTTCTGATGAGATGGCGTCGACGGGACTACCGTGGTACTTTGCCGGGCGAAGATGAAAAGGCCGGTAATGAGAAGGCCTTGCAAAAGTTGTAGAAAAAAGGAAAAAAGGACTTGCAGGTAAAGAATGTAAAAAGTAGAAGAGTGGCCAAACATAACTTAAATGTCAGAGACCTGAGTGGGAGAATAAGTATTGGGACAGTGGTATATAGGAAAGTGGGGACTAATAGAGGGAAGGAGCTGCAGAGGTATAAGGGCCCATTTAGAGTGATCATCATTCGAGAACATAATATCGTTACAATAGAAAGCGTCAAAGAGCATAGAAAGAGGAGAACTGTCCATATTGAACAGTTAAAACTTCCTGCAATCACAACATAGAGTGTCCTTATATCGCCACTAGAAGATTAGAGTACACGAAATATATTTATTTTATTTTATTATTATTATTATTTTTTTTTTAATTTCTAGTTTCTTAATTATTTTTGTATATATAAATTTCATATTTTTTTTCATCTTATTGTACGAAGAGTTCTTGTTCTTTACATTTTTATTTCAAGTTTAATCTATGTATAAGATATAAAATTAACTTTAGGCAATATTTGTATATGTGTTACAGTTATAAGTATTTTTCTTGTGTATATGATGGAGTTTACGAATACTGTATGACTATTGTTTACTGGCTATATTGTTCATTGTAAATAGTTTTCAATTTTTTTATATGTTATAATAATATGCAGTGTAAGTTTACGAGAATTGTTCGTAAAGTGGTGGGAGGGAGTTACGGACGAAGCACGATAACAGCTGACCGGCTGTATCAGCTGATCGAGCCGAACAGCTGATTGACATGTATATATAGAAGTACTGGACTCAATAAAGAGCATTCTATTTCTGGAACCCGTGAGTGTCATTTCATACCATTTCCACTCGACGATACTTAAGTTATATACATATCCTTGGAGGAGGAGAGAACACGTAAAGGGTAGAAGAGAGTGAGTTAGCAACCAAGTTCTATTTTCTTGGTTGCTAGCTCACTTTCTTGAAGTCTAATTAAACCCAGAAACAATAGTCGGCGGGAGGACCGCAAGTGTCACGGTTCTGGAAAGATTGGACATTTAGTGGCGCATTGCCAGCGCACGAGATGCTGTGAATGCGGGAATGAGGGGCACATTGCCAAACAGTGCCCATATACGTACCGAAGAAGAGATGAGGGCCGGGGCGAACCAGTGGAGATTAAAGCCCAACAGATACGGAGAAGCATCAGGTGAATCCACGGAAGCATCGGGGACGTCGGAGACCGAATAAGAAGCGGAAGAGTAACGGAACCGAGTAAGTCAAGGGGACATATTAGAAACAGGAGGATGGAAATAAGAGAACAGAGGTAAATTGAGGCGAGAAACTGGAGAAAGGAAGATGCGAGACATCTGAGGGAGATGTTGGGAAAGGGGCGACCGCACACTGCTGAATTATAATGTAAGGGAGAAGAGCGGCGGTCTGCCTATAATAGAGATAGCTGGAGTGAGGTGCCTGGTGGACACCGGCAGTTCCAACACCATTATGTGCCGAGAAACCCTAGAAAAACTGTGTCGTGGAAAGAGGACACACCAGATTCTGGAATGTCAATGTAAAATAATCATCCTGGGTGGCCCTTGAGTGGTAGAGGGGGAGGTAGAGATAGGTTTGACCCGGTGGGGATTTAGTAGAGAGAACTAGCCGGTACATATCGTAGGGATTATGCCGATTTGGGGTGTGACCTGCTACGGAAGGTGGGTGCTTGGGTTAAGAATATGAAGGTAATTAGAGAGTTAAGTTAGGGGGTTAAATGTACACGTCATCGACAGAGAAGAACCGAGGGCGCATGTGCCGGAGCAATCAATCAGACTGAGGACTGGAGACAGAGGCTTAAGAGGGAATATGAAGATATTTTTTTTAAAGAAGGAGACACATTTGGGACAACCGGGAAGACAGTGCATGAGAAGATAAGGTTACATATGTGAAAGATAGGAGAAAGTTTAAAACGACAGAGAATCATTATAGATAGTGCATTCCCATACAATAGTCCATTATGGGCGGTTAAAAAGATTATAAAGGCGCCTGGTGAAACTACTGAAAAATACAGAGTGGTGATAGATTAAAGGAAGCTGAACGGGAATACCATAGACGAAAAGTATCCGATCTTCACATTTGAAGACATTTTGGACAGGCTGTGCACGGCGACAATATTCAGCACATTGGACTTGAAGGCCGGATATCATCAAATCAAAATGCACCCTAAGGATCAACATAAGACAGCATTCACATTCGAGAGAGGCCACTTTGAATTTACAAGGATGCTGTTTGGCCTCAAAAATGCTCCTATAACCTTCCATCGCCTGATGGACGAGTTTTTGAGTGGAATAGACGAATCAGTATGCCAGATTTGTATGGATGATCTTCTAATGTTCAGGAAGAACGAAGACGAACATGTGCAACATTCATACAGCGTATTCCAGAGAATCAGGCAGTTTGGGCTCAAATTATCGGGGAAGAAATCATCTTTGGGGCAGGAAAAACTAACTTTTTTGGGCCACACGATTTTGAGGGAAGGAGTTAAACCCGACGCGGATAAAGTTGCAGCAAAGCAGAAGATGGCAGTATCTAGGGAGCGGCTTTATAGCACGTTAAGTGATCATCTTCGCTTATATTAAATCAACGGATTGGAACCGGATGTAGCAATGCCTAAGGCCATAGCGGCATATTATCGGTACACACCGTTACGGGGTTTTCACTATTTGAGATCCTGTTTCGGTTTCGAGGACACCGGCGGGACTATAAGAGCACGGCAGCAGACGGAGAGGAAATACACAACCATGTTGCTCGAAGAAAATTATGGGAAAGACCCGGGAAAGAATGGAAAAGGAAAAGTCCAGGAGGATAGCTCGGGAGAATTAAAAGGTAACAGATAGGATGGGAGCAATAAAAATCGGGACGATCGTATATAGAAAGTTGGGGTCTAACAGGGGTAAAGAGATACAGCGATACATGGGTCCATTCAGGGTGATAATTATAAGGGAACACAACATTGTAAAAATATAATGTACCAGAGAACACAAAACTGTCCATATTGAAGAATTAAAACTTCCAGAAATGACAATATAAAACTGAAGTGTTCTCATACTAGATTATAAAAATGTATTCTATTTATTGTTTTTAGTTTTAAGATCGTTATTAATTTTTGTAAATATTGTCTTTTACATTCTAACTTGATCAATTACTGTTTAATTGTTTTTAAAATTTTATTCTTAATTTTAAATTATGTATGTAGCATTTATTTAAGGATGCTTGTGAGTTTTTAGAAGGATATGTATATAGGATTTTTTTTTATTGTAAATAGCTTTTTATCTTTATTATTTTTATCTTCTATGTTATAATATTGTATAGTATTAGTTTATGAGGATTGTTCGTAAACTGGTGGGGAGAGTTATGGTCTGGGTCAGCTGTTACTTCGATATCAGGTGACTGAGAAGATCAGCTGATGGAATGTATATAAAGAGTTGTTGTTTAAGTAAGGGGCCCCCTATCTTCTGAACAGAAATTCATTATGCCATCTAGTGGGGCAAAGATAAGTGGTAGGAGCCTGGGCAGCCATCTTGGTCCCCAAAACATAGGGGTTAGAACCAATAGAGAAGCCATCTTGACCTGTACAGGGGGAGAATGAGACAGAACTCAAGGTCTCTTCTGATAATAATCATGAGGGAGTAAAACTTTACACTCAGGTGAGAGAGGTAGCGGCGGCGGCAGAAGAATGAGCAGAAAGAACCAAGAGAGAACCCTTCTTCCATCTTTACTTTCACACCAGAACCAACCTTCAAGTCCCAAGAATATCAAACAAGTAAAATGTAATATTTAAATCAATTGGTGAATGAAACCAAAACTAACACTAACAAACTAACCATTTTGTTCAAACCGTACAGCAAATTGTTTCAGAAAACTTTAAAGAGAATAGAGGTTATTTCATTTAAAAGCCTATGATATCAATTTATTATAAATATAGTCCACTCCATCATTACCAGCAAATAATAAGTAATTTTTTATTTAAACCAGCTTACCAGCATAATCATTAATTTGGGTAATATCCCCCAACTTTTATTCCGGGGAATATCTAGATTAAACAGATAAAGCCTTTCCTTCTTCTCTTTTTTGACATTTTACTTTCGTCAATACTTAACTTACATATAAGTAACTTATATATAAGCAAGAAAAGTCCCTATGTGAACCGTAGACAGAGATCGGACCAGGTGGAACCGATGGAGGTTATCGCCCAGATTCTGAGGCGGAGGAGAGTACCCCAAAGAGTAAACGAATCATCCGCAAGCGAGTTCACAGAAGTGTTGGATGTCTCAGAGACTGAAGCATAAGAAGGATGAGGGAATTTGGACTGAAACTATTCCGAGGGAAATCGGCGCTGGGACAAGAGGAAATCAACTTTTTGGGTCACACTGTCTCCAAGGTGGAAGTAGGTCCAGATATTCAAAAAGTAGCGGCCTTAAAACGGATAGTGATGCTAACAGATATCAAAGGGATCCGCTGGCTTTTAGGCGCACTGAATTATTATCGCAGATTTGTTCCTGATATGGCAAGGTACCTGGTACCCCTGAATATCTTTCTCTAGGAAAGGAAGTTCATTAGTCATGACGCCGATTATTAAGCATAACGTTCGGAAGTGTATAGACCAGTTACAGACGGAGCCAGTGATAGCATTTTAAAGACAATTCACATTATCGACGGACGCTAGTGAATATGCTCTAGGTGCAGTATTATCACAGGAAGGGGAGAAAGAAGAGAGTCCCATGCCTAAGCCAGTCCAGAGCCTATGCCAGTAGACGACTCAAAGAAGCGGAGGCACGGTACAGTGCTTTGAAAAGGGAACTATTAGGGATAGTTTGGGCTGTGGAGCATTATCGGCCATACGTCTTCGGGAGAAGATTTAGGGTACATACGGGCAATAGACCTCGGAAATGGGTGGGGAAACTGAAGGAATCATCCGCGAGAATCACCCGATAGATGGAATTGCTAAGTCAAAATAACATGGACATTGCCTACAAGTCGGGCAAAGAAAATGTTGCAGCGGACTGGTTTTCACGTGCGATAATGATCAATGTGGTTTAAGAAGAACAGGGAGAGTCGCCCGGGGACGTGAGGCGATTCCTGAGGGAAGTGCCTCCATCAGAAGAAGAACAACATACTATATCTGAGAATGAGAACAGAGAAGAGACATCTACTGACGACAGCTCGAACGACGAAAGACCAGTGGAAATAAAAGTACTGGAGGAGATTATAAATGACAAAAGGTACCAGATTTTTTGTCGGGTCTAGAATGTTGGGTCCTCTGAAAATGGATTACAGCAAGTATGGCAGAAGTTCGATTGTGACGATCTGGGCCCTGTTTCATAACGAAAGCTAATTGTATTAGTTCATAGTACAAGTGTAGAAACTAGTGTGGTAATTGTATGAAGCATGCCCTCAACCGAAATGCCGGACACACTTCACTTTTGGATGGCTGGTTGGATTGGAGTGGACTGTATAATTAAAAATGAACATGATAAAATGAAAAATAAAATTCTATTGTTTTATGTTACAATTGGTGTAGTGGGTGGCCGAAAGAAAACATTTAGGTTTAGGTGGTTAGTAAATTTTGAAGGCTGGGCTATGGAATTGTAGATAATGAGGTGGTTGATGATGATTACTATGTGGTGGCGAATGTTAATTATTGCCATGTGGACTTACTTCTTCTTTCTTCCCTCCACATTCTCATGCCTCTCTTCCCTCTGCTTCTGAGAACAAGTCCAAGAGTTCTACTCACTCATGATAGATATTGCTGATGAGAGACAAAAAAATGATGCACTGCTTCCCTGGCTGAAGACAAGATGGCTCTCTTCTCACCTTAGTCTGGGTTGCTTCTCTTGCCACCGAGAGCGCTGGAGGAGGTGAGATTTGGCTGTTGGCCATATGGGGCGCTAATCCTATGCAGCCTTTCCGATTCAACCTTTCGGTTGCCGTAGGTTACCCGGAACAGTAATAATACTAGAACTTATTTTTTTCATGATAGGGATAACTATTAGTGATATAGGAATTAAAAAATACTAAAGTACAAGTTACTATTGTACAAGTCAATGTAATTGAATTAAGATAAATCTACAAGACTAATAGTATTAGTTTGTACTTTATTATGAAACAGGGCCCTTATCGCAACCGAGCATTCGTAAAGATGAAATATGCAGAGCGCTGAAAGACGCGTCTACACCTAGAATTGGTCCTGGAAAAGATTAAAAAATTATGGCGGACGGAACAAATTGGAGTGGATCGCTCGTTAATCCAATGTACAATGATGGTGGAGACAATCCGAGACGCGCACCGTCAAAAGGAGGTAACGCAAAATAAACCACCGAGGAATCAACGAAACGTTACGCCATAGATATTTCTGGTGGATTATGAAACGCAACATCCAGGAAACCATTGCGAACTGTGAGGTGTTTAAGTACTAGAGATGCGACATCGATAAAAGAACATCGATGTTTTTTTTTAGTTACATTCTTTGTTACAGCAACCATTTCTTACTGGTCGGAACAGACCTTATGTTACTGAAATAGTTGTTCAAAAAACAACAATGTATTTTTGGCAATGTATTGTAAACAAAAATATTTTAAAACATCGATGTTTTCTGGGTAATGCATTGTATGCAACGACACTTTAAAACATCAATGTCTTGTGTAGTCGATGTTCCATTCTTTGATATAAAAAGTACTTCTGAATGGCCTGAGTATGCGTAGTCGTTGACCTTATGTTTCTGAAATAGTTGTTCAAAAAACAACAATGTATTTTTGGCAATGTATTGTAAACAACAATATTTTAAAACATCGATGTATTTTTGGCAATGTATTGTAAACAACAATATTTTAAAACATCGA